>NW_007247372.1:271038-530980 GCF_000164805.1 Carlito syrichta
GAGTAGCCAGAAATACAGGCATGCGCTACCACGCCCAGTTGATTTTTTGATTTATTGTAGAGATGAGGTCTCGCTGCCCAGGTGGGTCTCGAACCCACGGGCTCAGGCAATCCACTCACCTCAGCCTCCCAAGGCGCGGGATTACAGGCTGAGCTACCGAGCCCGGCTATTCTTTCTATTATAGTGATTTTATCATTATGAAAAATATCAGCTGCATGAAGAACTTTTGTTATGTAACAAACCACCCCAAAATGTAGTGGCTTGAAATAATAAACATTCATTAGGCTTATGATTCTGAGGTTGGCAGCTTGGGCAAAGGTTACTTCTCATCTCAGCTATGCTCAGCTGTTGGGCAAAGGTTACTTCTCATCTCAGTTATGCTCAGCTGTTGAGTTGGGGAAGACAACTGGGATGGCCTGTCATTGTTCTACATGGCCTTTTATCCTCCAACAAGCAAGAGAGAGAGAGCGAGAGAACAACTTTTGAGGCTGAGAGTTTGAAAATGGCACAGTGACATGTCTGTGGTCTGTGATCTTCTACTTACTGGCCAAAGCAAGTACAAGACAAGTTCAGATTCAAGGGGAAGGGAAAGAGATGCTTCCTCTTCATAGAAAGAACTATCAAGTCACAGTGCACAGTGATTTGACATAGGGAAAGGTGAAAGATTATAGCCATTTTAGCAATCTACCACACCCTGGGAGTTCCAAATTGCAACCTGCTTGGGGGCTTCTGGAATGACTAATGTGAGAGGAGAGATTCAGCATACGAAGAAAATGTACAAGGCAATTGAGACTGATGGCAGACTGAGCATTCAGAAGGCATTTTTAAACATTCCTTACTCTCTTTGCTGTAAGGTGATTGTGTCATTTTGGCAAATATCAGAGAGCTATCTGCACAAGAGGAGTTTTGAGGAAGTAACGCTTCCTGGGCTGGCATGATTGCATGGACAGTGGCCAGACCACCTCATTCCTTCCAGCCACCTTAGCCATCTTTGCTGACCTCTCTTAGGATTCTTGCAGTCACAGCAATCAGGATCGATCAGAGAGAAGGGTGGCTCGTGTGGTTTGGCTGGGGTGCAGCACAGTCGGCCTCAATCATGCTTCTTAAATGTTTCCTCTCGAGCTTTTAAGGATCTGAGAGAGCTGAGTGCACAGGAATCCAAACAAGCCTTAAGACCGGCTTGTACAAAACTGGCTCAGGACCAGGAAGAGAGGAAACAAAAGACAGGGTGAGGATAATGACCTGCTTGAAATAGCATCGAGGAGACTGTTTCTCTTTCCCTGCCTAGATGGCTCAGACTCCAAAGTGCTCCTTTCTTGGGGTATTGTGACTCCCCCTTGGTGGGGACCTTGTGGCCTAGCCTGCTCTGAGGCTGTCTAAGCTGGAAGGCACAGACTGTGACCAGGGACAACCGCTATGTTTAGAGGATATTTATCCATCATTTTTCATCTGTGGTCAGTCAAGGAGAGAAGAGGCTTTGAATTTTATTCACAGGACCTGAGGAAAGCAAAAGAACAACAGCCTCTTTTCTTTTCTTCCTTAAAGGTTTTCTATTTTTCCTTCTTGACCCAGGCCAAGACTGCAGTGAGGCTAAAACAAATGTGACATTTCTCATCCCTCAGCATCTTACTTCTTCCTTGGTTCCTCCTCCCCCTCCCTCTAATACGGAGCTAGATGTTTTCAATCTAGGACTTTGTGAGAGGGAGTTAGTGCCAATGGCAGGATCCTGTACATTGGCGTTAAATGAGAATAACCTGATGTCTTTGAACATTTATTTTGTTCCACCCGGCAGCAGCCAGGGAAGCATCAGGACAAACTGCAAGATGGCATTGCCCTCTGCCTTCCAGTCCAAGGTGAAGGACTATTACCGCCGGACCTGGATGATGCTAGAGGGCTTAAAGAAACGCCATTGAACTACTCTCGGGCGATCGATTGGGATATTAGGGTTTTCGGTTTTCCAATACTTGGCTCTTTACAATCCAATTCTATAAAGATTTATATAGCATCGGGGGATGGTGGAAGATGCAGCACACATGGTTTTGAAGCTGTCAGTCAAGAAAGGAGGCCAATTGATGCCTTTGAAGTGCTGGTGCCTCTCTGCTGGAGTACTTCCAGGAAGTAAAGGTCCGCCAAATGTCATCGCTCTAAGACTGGAGGAGAAGATTGGACTCCCATTCACAAGTGCTCATCCAGCACTTACTGTGGGCCAGGCATAAGCACTTTGCAAAAACATGAACTCAATTCATCTCCATAACTCAGGCCTTATTCTCCCTGTTTTGAAGACGAGGAGTCTGAGCCCCAGGCAGTTCAGTTGCTTGGCTAAGAGGACACACAGATTGCCTCGGTCAGAGCCAGTATGGGACCCCTGCAGTTTGGCTCCAGAGTCCATGTTCTTAACCACTGTACGCTCTGGTGATGCTCTGGTGTCTGTCATCTTAATTAAAGCTTTTTTGGTCTAATCAGACTCTCCCTTTTCCTTTTGGATTATTAATTTTTGAGAGGCTAGGAAAAGAAGGGAAGAAAGAGGATTAACATCTACATATTAAATGCTGTGCTTTTGTTTATAGTTAGCTCATTTCAACCCCAGACCAATGCTATGAAGTATTCTTGTCTACCACTTAGCTACAATAACACAGAAGCTCAGAGAGGTTATGTGGTTTCACATGTGACACACAGCTGGGAAGGCACAGTGCTGGAATGTGGACTCAGCTTTTGTGGATCCCATACCCCTTAAGTCCTGTTATCTGCTTTAGTTAGCTAACTTTGCATCACCTTCTGAGAGTTAGGAATTCACTTCCTGTCTCCTGACCACTCAGTCATTCCTAGTGCTGGATTATCTTTCTAGTTCATCCTGTTTTGTAGTCAGGAACATGAAAGTTTTGATGTTTTGAAGCTGTATGAAACCCAGCCACCGCCCACCCCAAAGTTTCAAAGTTTTCCATCAAAATATGGCCTCATCAGTGTCTAAGTATGTCTAATGTAACTTTCCTTTTGGCTTTTGGAATGTCAGTATGAGCTATCAATGGATTCACCTGTTAGATGGCAATAAAGTCATCTCCAATCTCTTTTCTTTGCATGATGATGGGGAGACTAGAAAAATAAAGGTTTCAATATGCATCTCAAGCCTAAGTTGTCCATGCATGCGTTAGAGTGACAGAGCAATCAACCGCACTGTGTCCACAGACTCTTATTTTGCACCGAGACTGAATGGGCATCTTGCAGATTCCCTAACAAGAGAAGCGGGTGTGCTTGTAAGAGACTCCATCACTGCTGCTAGAAAGCACACTTGAAGAGGTCCTTAGCAGTATCCTCACATGCAAAGGAGAGCTCAGAAAGCTTCAGAGGCTCTCCAGCCACCAGCAGGTGCTTCAGTGTACTTTCCTTAACAGAGGAAGGGCTGGAATTAATGCCTTAAATCAATGTTTTCAATCTCTCACAAGGTAAAATATATCACAGTAGCATGAAACATCATCATCAACAACAACAAAAGTTTGTATCCACATTGCACTTTGAAGCTTATGCGTGTTTCCAGGAATATTTTAATTTTGACCCTCTCTAAAGTACAGGGGCAAGCATTACCATCCCATTTTACAGATAAGGGAAATCTGAAGCTCAGAGAGGTGAAGTGACTTGCTTGAGATAAACAGCCAGTAAGAGATGGCGTCATGACCTGGGTTCAGATCTTTTGACTCCAAATTCAGCAATCTCTCCAAGATATCTTAATGTTTTAAAATATGACCTATAAACTAATGCTAGCAATAAGGAAGCATAGTGAGATTGCAGTTTGGTTGAACAGCTTTGGGTTATTATAAAATACAAAAGCAAGAATAATTGCTCAGTTTTTGTGCTCTTACTAAGGGCTAAATTCTTTCTGCATATATTTCATTTATTCACTTTACCATCATGATGCCTACTATGATCCAGATGTTGCACAGGAAGCAGATATTATTTGCTTCATTTTATAGTTCCATAATCTGAGACTTAACGAGAAGTGAAATGACATCCCCAAAGTAAGCAACCGAACCAGACCAAAAACCCATGTCAAATGACTCCAAAACCCCTCATTTAAACCATTCCACATGTACAGAAGTCATCTAGAACTACCAACTAATTTAAAAAGAAGAAACAATATGTGGCTTTGAGCTATCATATCTTGTAACTATAGCTTAGTCCTGGTGAAAAACAAGAGAAAAATATAAATTTTTGCCCTGACACAACCTGTTGCTGGTTGGCTATTACATGTTCCTCATGTATTGCTAATAATTTCTACTACATTTGGATCTGTTTCAAGAAATAAATTCTAGTAATTGCATTTTTACAGCATTAATTATTTTACAAAATATTTTCTATGTGAACTCTGTCGGTGCTCAATAAATAATCATAATAGTAGTTATCATGACATATTTGACATTATGGAAATGAGGAGCTCTTATCCCAGCCCAGAGCCAGGAAGGGCACTTGCGTGGAGACACAGTGAGGGAGGTTTTCTCCCCAGGGACTCTGTCACTTTCCTTGGGTCTAGCTTATAGTTCCTAGTGACATCTTAGGCATATGGAAATTTCCATAGAAATGTGGAGATGCTGGGAAATCTGACGGTGGAAGCCTGGTACATTGAATGGGCTTGTCTTAGTCCATTTGGGCTGCTATACCAAAAAGCCATAGTCTGGGTGGCTTACAAACAACATAAATGTATTTCTCACAGTTCTAGAGGCTGAGAAGTCCAAGATCAAGTTGGTGGTAGATTTGGTGCTGGGTGAGGGCCTGCTTCCTCATTCATAGATGGCACCTTCTCACTGTGTGCTCACATGATGAAAGAGACAGGCTAGATCTCAAGGTCCTCTTTTATAAGAGCACAAATTCTACTCATGAGGGCTCTGTCCCCATTACCTAATCACCCCCCAAAGGCCCCACTCCTTAATACCATTGTCTTGATGGTTAGGATTTCAACAGATGAATTTTGGGGGACTATAGCAGGGCTTAATACAGTTTGCTAAGTGTAGAGAGTGAAGACAAGGATGCGAATGAACCATCACAATTTGGGACAGGAGATTGGCTTTAAGGTGCTGTGGTCCCCATCTCAATCAACAGCACCAGAAGACATGCAGTTTCCTAGAAAAGAAGTTCAGGTGTCTCCTTCCTCTTTTCCCCTAATCAACTACCACATTTTTCAACTCCCTAAACCAGATGCTGTTGCCTCTATCCACCTGGCCTACCCTGAAGCTTTTGTGGACAGTTATCTAATGGCTTTCCTCTGCAAGCTCCTGGCATGGAAATACTGGGGAGTAAGCCAGTTAGGGGCAGGAGTGGGTAGATAGCTTTCTAGACATGCTCTACGCAGAGAATTGTCTGTAGCAGGGACTTGATTATTAACATACCATTTCTTGGCTTTATTTCATTCTTTGTCTCTCCCCCACACTTCCTCATTACACTTCAAGAGTCACCTCCCTAATTCACTTGCATGCAAATCTTTTTCTCAAGTTGCACATGGGGATATAAGAGAGAAAATCCAAACAAAGATGACCTCCTTACTAATAGGCAATTCTGTCTTATTCTCATTATTCTTGTTGCTGGTTCAGGACAACCCTGACTTTTCTCTACCCTGCAATGAGAATGATCCTTCTCAAATGCAAATATGTTCTTGACACGCTAGAATTGGCACAATGACTCTTACCTATTCCCAGGAAAAAAATACCTTGGACTTAGTTGAGTTTCAAAGGCTCTCTATGATTTACCTACTGTGTGTCTCCTCAGTCTCTTCACACAACACTGCCCTTTCCATCTTGGCACCAGCCTCACTGAACCACCAGCTCTACTCTCTCTTTTCAGGGCCTTTACACAGAATGTTCCCTCGATTCAGGGAGCCTCTCTAATTTCTCCCTCTCTCACCCCTCCTCCCCAACTTTGCTATCTGATATAGTTTGGATGGTTACTTACCCTATTTAAATTTCATGCTGAAATGTGTTTCTTGATGTTGGCAAAAGGGCTTAGTAAGAGGTAATTGGGTCATTGGAGTAGATCCCTCAAGAATGGCATGGTGCCAGTCTCCTGGTGATGAGTGAGTTCTCATTCTCTAAGTTCACATGAAAACTGTTTATTTAAGAGTTTGGCAACTCCCTTCTCTCTCTTGATTCTGCTCTTACCATGTGACATACTTGCTCTTTCTCTGCCTTTTGCTATGATTGTAAGTTTCTTGAGGCATCATCAGAAGCCCAGCAAATGTTGGCACCATGCAGAACCATTAACCAAACATCTTTTCTTAATTAGTTATTCTACCTGAGATGTTCTTTATAGCAAGGCAAAATGAACTAATGCACTATCTAACCCTCACTTGTCCTTCTGGTCTTCAATTAAGTGTCACTCCACTGACAAATGAAGTTCTTCCATTTCTGCCCAAATCCAAATGAAAGATCATATGACATCTCATAGGCTCTTGTGCCAACCCCTTTCATGTGCTCTGTGGCTGTGCAATTGTAGCCTATTAGCTTGTCTTTCTCATCAATCAGAGTATGAGCTCCTTGAGGGCTAGACTTGCCTTTTCATCTTTTAATTCCTAGGATTTAATATCTGGCAAGTAGTAGATGCTTATGTAATATTTGTCCAAAAAATGGTATAGAAATTTATGTTTTCTTGATGACTGCTGTGGTTGATTCCTTTTCCCTGTTTATTTCCTAAGTGTATATGTATTTTTTTCTGTAAATGGTTTGCCAGGCATTTTATTATTTGATTTTTATTTTGGTATGGTAATGGGACACCACACAATAGGAATGCTCCCATTGAGTCAGATGTGGTTCAGTTCTCACTGGTAGACACCTATAAGCAGTCCTCAGGTAAAACAAACAAACAAACAAAAAACAAAACTACTCACTAAAATCTTCCTCTATGAACCAGAAAACACACCACCTTCCCTTTCCTGGACAGTCTCACCTCAGCCTCCAACCAAATTAACCAAGGCAAGGCAAACTAGGAGATACTATGCCCTACATTATACCTCTGGCAGGAACATGCTCAGTAGAAGTGTTTTGCAAAATTATTAAATCTCTGACCTACTCTGCCAGTTGTCTGTACATGTATTCCAACTCCTTGGCTTTGGAGGTTTGCTCTAAAATTCAGTACCAACTCTTGTATGAAGCATCAATCTAATGTACAAGTTTGGCCAAAATGGCAGACTTTGAAGGAGGAATGAATAGCCATTCTTGTCATCGGGCAAGATTTCTCAGTTCTCACAGCTTTAAAGTGGGCCTGACTCAGGCTCAGGACAGACACTCCTGAAGAAGGTGTGGCTGCACATCCTCCAGGCTTTGTCCCACTCTGTCATCACAAGTGGTCTCTGAAGAGCTCTTATGGGTCTTGGCTGTGGAAAGCTGAAAGCTTTCCCAGGCAGCCTCAACAGAGCAGTAACTTCCCATTTCTCAAGGTTTCAGTTTTAAGGTTTCCAGCACATTCTTTGGGTTTCTTTCACTTTTCAGGGAATCTGCTAAGGGAGGACCTCAGGGTTCATCTGGTCCTTGGCCCTAGTTCTTGTGAGTATTAAATGGCGAAAACATATGTGAAGTCCTAAGTATTATGCCTGACACTTAATAGGCTCTCCATCAATATTACCTTCTTCCACTGTGCTTGCTGTTGACTGATTCAGTGATGAAATCCCTATTTCAAGGGATAATCACTACCATGGCTGCCAGGTTTATGCCCACAGAATCCAATAAAAGAGGGGACCTTCTAGAAATGTCTACTTATCGAGTTTCAGTATCATTCAGAAAAGAATGACTGGGTGAAGGAACCAAAGAGAAGCTCTATGTTGTTAGCACACAATTTCAATAATAATGCTATTAATAACAGCAATGGCAGTTATTAGATCCATGGAACTGGATCCATGGAACATACTGAAAACTACATGCGTTATCTCTGTTCTTCACAGTGTCTTTGCTGTTGTATGTTGATCCCATCTTACATTTTAAAGTCAACTGAAGAGTTTGAACTGAAGGGATAGGTTATGCTCAGTACATACCGATATTTCCCTCTCACCTCACCACTTCTGTTTAAACCTCCTCTGTCAAAGATTGATCTCTTACCCCCTGAGAAATATCTTGGTCAATCCTGTAGCTTTCCAAGTCCTTTAAAGATATTCACAAAGCATCATTGTCAGGTTTTTAAAAGTCCAATTAAATCTAAATCGAGTTAAAATCTCTCATCTGAATAAAAGTTTCTCCTCTTTACCCAAATCTAGGCCGAACCCAGGCTCTGGAGAGTACAGTGGAAAAAATACGTTAGTTGATTTGTTCTTTCAGCACTTGTCCTTCCTCTTTCTGTGGAATCAAAACAATAAGAAGGAATGGGAGGTGGAATGTGAGTGCCATTTCACAGGGTTAGAGTATGTGATTCTCTCTTGGCTATTAAATGTCCTCCTTTAAAGGTATATGGCCAAATTCTAACCATGGAAGTCTTTGGAGGGTGTTTTATGGCCTCCTTCCTGACAACCCTAAAAGCTCTTTATTTCCTCCCACTTCCCCTCCCCCAGTCTTCTGCCAACTCCCCCATCACTCCCTTTTGCTCTGGGGACTGCTGACCTGTGCTCTCTGACTTAGGAGAGGGATCCTGCAGCTGTCTACTTAGGACTCACCCTCTCAACTTAATTCTACAGGGGTTGACTCACCTGGCAGGCAGCACTTTTGAGTAGAGCCACTCCTAACATTTGTGTGTCCTAGGCAGGAGTACCAACAAAGGCCCACAACTTTTAAATATTTAGGTATATTTAGCTGTTGTAAGCCAAGCTAAAAATTATCTCATAAAATGTGTTCTGTGCTCACTCCCTAACAATCACACCTTCATAATAACCTCGAAGGCTAGGCAGGATTGTATCTAGCATTCTCACATTTCTGGGAATTCCAGGCTAGATACTGGCTCCAAGCCCGAGCCCCCATACCTTTGTCTGGCTCTCTTCTCTCTCACCCGTGGCTATCCCAAAGGGTCATATGCATATGCATGTGGACATCCTTGTCCTCACATCTACCCGCAAAAAACTGGCCCTTGAACACCCCCAGAGCCTAATAATGTTGGGGTCTACCCTTGGAAACTGGCTTGACTTCAGGCCACTTGAGAATAGAATTCTGGAGTCCCATTACCCAAGTCACAGTGTAGAAGACGGCATGTCCCTAAGATGCGTACATCCCCTTGGCCTCATGAACAGTTTTCCCGAAAAAGAGGAAATGTGGCTGAAGGAAGGTAAGAGAAGTCCGCCCAAAGTGCAGGGTCTAGAAATTCCTCTTGCCCTGGTCTAAGGAAGCTTCTACTCTTGAGTATAGACCTGTCAAGATCATTCACACCCATCCATCTTCCAAGCATTCACTTAGCTTATAGAAAAACTGCAGCACTATTTTCCTGTTGAACTCTGGAGGGGTAGGCAGCACCTGAGAAGAGTTTTGGTCCTGTGTTCCGATAGCTATACAGGCAGGCATATTGATGCAGTGAGATCTCAATCTCCCTTCTCACTGACAATCTAGATTTCCCCAAGTGCATCTTCTGGGGAACCCTTTTTACTCTTCAAAGTAAGCAATTTGTTTTCACTGCTGTATCCCCAGTGCCTTGAACTGTGTTGGAAAAATGACAGAAGCTCAGTCCAAACTTGTCAAGTAATTGAAGGGGTAGAAAACATCCTGCTTTCTTCTTCCTGGGGAATTTTCTACTAGGATAATGATAGTTCTTCAAAGACCCTTGCTCACCCCACTCTGACCAGTCTCCTCAATGCAACCCTAGGGCTTCTCTTATTTTGGAAGCCCTCTTAGTTTTTCATGGATGGACAGTATGAACTAATGGTCCCCTATTTGCACTTTCCCTGGAATTTAAGGCCATAGGAAAAGTTCCCTTTAACAAGTTCCCTGTAACTTGTCTAGTTCATGCAGCTATAGCGGCAGAGAGTAGACCGAAACCCAGGAGTGACATCCATTTTCATCATGCCAGGCTGCAACCGGGGCCCCATTTGAACAAGACGGGTAGGGTGAGGTTGGGGAGCCTGCATCAGCACACTGCCAATCACACTGTGGCCCAAGGCTGCCTGAGCTCTGACTGCCCAGAATGGAATCACTGCCGTTTATGACACACAACTGTTTCCCGCATCTCATTTGGCGGCTGCTTTATGTCCATTGTCAGACGCTGGCCTCAGGAGACTCAGGGGAGCGCCCCCAGCTAGTTCGAAAGTTCAGTCAAATGGTTGCACAGATTACTTGGGACTGTTCCTGTGATTCAGCTGTGCAGTGATTTGTACAATTAGAACAGCTTTCTCGCCTGCGGCCTTTGAAGAACAATTACAAAAACAAACAGCACCAGCAGTAGCAGCAGTCATAACAGCAGAGGGGAAAAAAAAGGCGCCAAACAAGACAAAGGCCCCCTCCCCTGCCCCACGCCCTGTGGCAGCGCACATGGTTCAGTGGAAGGCGATGCTTTTTTTCATCCCAGGCCTCAAAGAGTTTTAGCTTCATCAAAAAAAAAAGCAGTTGGCTTCCCATGTAATTACTACAACTGATACTAACCCATTGTTTCATAATTCTTTAGAAATGAATACACCAGTAAGAATCTCTCCCTGGAAATTTCCCCTGTTACTGGCTAGATGACCAGTGCAAGTCAGAGGCTCAGGGGCTGTTGAGAGTCAGGCTTGGCTGCTTGGGCTGTGGCGTCTAGGCTGTTCTCTGTGTGTTCTGTCTTGTCTGTTTGGCTGTTACCTTCAGGCACTAATATTATTCCCTGCTCTAAGCCTGCTGAACGGTATTTTTTCTAACATCAACAGCTTTCATACCTTTTAGTTTTCAGAGCATGTTGTTCTTATTGTTCTACTATGCCCGAATGAGGACCATTCCCAGAAAATTTGATAATAATACCCAAGGCTGGTGCAGTGCATTACAATTTAGCCAGTCCACATGGGAGAGATCTCTTCAGTCTCATTTGGTAGATACAAGAGAGAGGCCAAGATACAAAACTAACAAGTGGCAGAACTAAATCAGGACTCAAGTTCTCTTAATACTAAACTTGTCTATAATATAATTCTATCTGTTAGAGGGTGGGCAGGAGACTCCCCAGTTTCTCATGCCGTGGCATATTTAACCAAAATCTTGGGTCTTGTTTACCATCTTGAAACATACACACACACACACCCCCCACCCCCACATACACAGAATGAATGTTTATGGTAGAAAACTTAAACACAGAAAGAAAAAATAGAACAAAAATCACCCAGAATCTCAGCAGGCAGTGATAATCTCTGTTAATATTTTGCTTTATATGTTGTCTCTTTTTGTCTATGTACACATAATTTCAAAATTGGTGTCATACCAGAAACACTGTTTTTAGTTTGCTTTTTACTTGGTGCCACTTAGTGGCATTTTACCCACATCTTATTCATGCCCATGGATACAGAAAACTGTGATAAACTTGCAATTTACAAAAGCTGAGTACTGGAGTGAATGCATGTCAGCCCTACTCACCACAAAACAGAAAGCATTATGAGTCACTTTTATAGTGTTCATCTGAGTTTGTAAATAGTAAGTTTCCAAACAAGTGTTTGGAAGACAGTGAATTCATACACAAAAAAGTGTCTTTATAATGCTCCCCCAACTTGCATGGACTGCATTGTACCCCACTGCATGGATATATTGTGGTTTAAACAGTCCTCTGTGGTTGGACACTTTTGATCATAAACAGTTCTTCTTCATATACCTTTGTCATTTTCTGACTATTCAAGGTCAGCATTGTTGCACTGTAGTTAAGAGTAGGGATTAGAAGCTTCTTATTGCAAAGGTGAGTGGCTGGGAGGGTGATGTTCCCCTCAGAGTTGGTGCCCACCTCTGGGCCCTAACTGCTCAGATCTTCCTGTCCCTCCTGTGCTCTATCTCTGTTGCCAGCTCTGGGAGTTTTATTATTAGGCACATGTTCCTTTGGATTAAGTCTTTGTCCACCACAAAAATGCAATTACCTCATGAAGAAATCATCCCCTGAGAGTTCATTTTGATGCAAGGATATCCCTTTATGTTGTCTCGTGTTATCCTTTGTAATTGTTCATGAGTCATAGAGAGAAACAATAGAGAAAAGTTGTTACAAATGCGGTCTCTGGAGCCAGCCTGTCTGGATTTAATTCTAGCTTCACCACTTATTAGCTGTAACAGCTTCTGTCTAGTTAGTTATTGAATGCATCCGTGCCTCAGTTTCCTTATTTATATAATGGTATGATGATATTACCAAATGTCATAGACTTGGTTTGAAGATCCAGTGGAAGATGCCTAACCTCATGCCCTGAACACAGATATTTACTCAATAAATGTTACTTATTTATGTTACCTTCCTCATTGGATTACAGTCAGTGAATGTTCATTGGATGGAGGCTGTGGTGGCTATGCCCAGATTCTCCCGGCACTCATTGCTCCACAGAAGGTTAGTAGCTTCCAAGGGCAGGCATTTGTCTGAGGGCTTTTTCTGGCCTTTAGAATATGCCCAGCTCACATGCAGGCCAGGCTGGGAAGTCCACACCCTGAGAACAACTCTGTACAGAATGGCAAAGGGGAGTGGTGGATCTATGTCTTATCTCCCTTGCCACCCAGGGAGGACAAATCTGAGACATGTTCTGTACCACATTCCAGAGGGCTCCAGGAGGACTGAGTCCTAGCTGCTCTGGTGAACTGCTCATGATTGTGGCTGCAGCTGCTTCCTTCAACCCCTGTCTCACTTTATCTCATCCTCATTGATGGGAGAACCAATGGAACACCTCCCAGGAAAACTTGGGAAACCCAGGCTAAGCCATGTGTTAGAATTCTTTGAATACGCCATGGTCAATAAAATACAGTGTTGCTCACCTCATGGTTATCAATAAATATTTGTTTATTAAATTGCCTCCAAGCAAGTGCAACTTGAACACGCAGCTCCCTTCCCGTTGAGGGGACTTCATTAGTGAGTACTTTATTAGTGAGTTCTGTGCTCTGTCATCTTTATCACCTGGAGAGCACTAGGTTCATCTTGGGAAGAAAAATAATTCTTTTCTCTTTTTCTTACCGTAGAGTGGATCTCTGAGGAGAGACTCTAATTCAGGAACTGTAGATTCACCTGCCTTTGGGGACTGGGGAGGCAAGTCAAATAAGTGAAGTGAGTCCGTTGGAAACTGCCGAGAACTGAAACACATACATGGTGAAGGGAATGCCTACTCAGCCCCAACCACTGGCTGCCACACGGGATGAAGGCCTGTTGCTCCCAGATCGTGTGTATCTTATTATTTTTTAACGTATACTTTTGTGTCAACTAGCCTTATTTGAAATTATTGACAACTAATTCCGTTTTTTTCCATACACATAAACTCAGTGGCCTTCCGACAAGTCACTCTGCTCTGAAGCCATGACCCAAGTTCACCTTTGTAGCCATAAGAGCTAATTAAAATGATAAAGAAGGCCACAGCACCTGTCCCTGGTTTCCATAAGGCTCAGAGAAGCTGCGTTTACTGGAGATCAGCCCTCATTCCCAGTCTCAACCCCCTTTACAGTATGTGTGGCTGAGTTCATTTGCCTCCCAAGCAGACACTGATCTAGAATTATGCCAGGAGGTTTCATTTCCAGATCTCATGTGAAATTAATTTTCATAATTCTCTCAGTTCCTGCCTGTCTATACATATCTTTCTTCATTAACCACTTTATTTCCACATCTGAACTGCCTCTGTCCCACATCTGGGAGGCAAAGACTGCAGGCAACTTTTAACCATGAGTTGGCAAAATGCTTTCTGGATGTCTGAGCTTCTGGTCTCTGGGTCAACCTCACTGTGTCCTTTAAAAATATTAGTGTAGCGCCAAAACAGTCCAACAACAACCAAAAAAAGCATAAAGTTCTATTATGAATAATTAAATCAAATAAAATCATAGAGAATATTGCTCTAGTGAGAGATATTTAGGTGTCTTTGAACCCACAGTGGTTCTTTGCCCAAACTTAATAAGTTTTTTTGATTGCACCAAGGATGTTTTAACCATGTATGAAAGACTTCGCACAGGCACCCTGCTCTGAGGTGACCCTTCTCTGGGAACTAATTCTATTCTGCTTGGATTTTGAAACATTCCCTAATTAAGTTGGGTCCATCCACCTACAGCACACATCTTGCCAGTTGCTCCCTCCTGAAATCAGCCCTTGGTGCCAGCCTATTCAATATCTGTTCTTGTTCCTGTTTACACGGGTCAAGTGGAAGGTGCTACAAATGAATGTCATCATTTAGTTGGGGTCCACAAGGTTGTTCTCTGGGGGGACTTTTCTTTTGTTTTCTATGTGTGGAGAAAGGTTTATTTTCCCCTTTCCTTTTTAATTAAATCGCAGGTTTGGCATTGCTGCCACAGTGTTCACACCATTCTGTGTCAAAAAGTAGGTGAGGAGACATAGGGAATCTCAGGCTAGAACAATGTCTGTGGCAACATGAAGGGAACATCAGTGTATGGAAGAAGAGTTTGTGAGGAGGAATGTGCCATGCTTCTGCAGAATCACTTGTACCTTTTTTTTAATGCTATACCTTTCTCTCTCTCCCACTCCCTTCTTTTCATATTTATTTCTTTTATTTTTAATTTTAGAGTTGTGGGGTACATGTGAGGATTTGCTACATAAGTAAATTGCATGCAGGTGAGGGGCTTGAGCTTCTAGCAAACCCTCTCTCCCTCTGGTAGTGGACAAGGTACCCAATGAGTGGTTGTGTGACCCTTATGTCCCCTCCCTCAGTATTAGTGTCCACTGTCAGTTGTTCCCGACTTTGTGCTTGCATGCTCAATGTTTAGGGCCTACTTAGGAGTGAGAACATGCAGTAATTAGTTTTTCGTTTCTGCAGTCTCTTAGAATGAAGGTCTCTAATTGCATCCATGTTGCTGCAAAGAACATGATTTTGTTCTTCTTTATGATTGTGTAGTATTCCATTGTGTATATCACCATATTTTCTTTATCCAGTTCACTTTTGTTGGGCATCTGGGTTGGTTCCATGTCTTTCTTTCTGCAGTGGAATGCACTTTAAAACAAACCCTATTTGTACTTCCATATAAATAAAGACTGCTGCTCCTATTGAAAAAGAATGGAGGAAGAAAAGGAACCACTCTCCTCTTGTCCTCCTCTGAACCTCACAGGACACCTCCAAGAAACCTTGACCCTTACTACTCAGAGTGTGGTCTCTAGGTCACCTGGATCACTCTAGAGTTTGTTAGAGATGTAGATCCTTGGGTCCTACTCCTGTCTTCTAGCATAGTAGTCTGTAGTTTAACAACCCCAGCCGATTCCAATGCACATTAAGGTGGAGAAGCCTCAATCTAAGGCTTTGCAAAGCACTGCTAGAAAACACTGATCTTAGACTTAGCTCAATGGTTTAATAAAGAGAGTCCCAGTCACTAGATTCAAATGTTGTTTATTGAGTTTTTCCAAAACAAGTTCCTAAATGTAATATTGTATATGTCTACTTTGAAAGTTGAAGTTAATTAAACTTTATTTTCTTTGTTATACTTTGAGATAACTAGAAATGAGATTGTATCCAAACTTGGGAGTTTGTGGCCATGACTGGGAATATGAGAAGGATCATTCATGGCTCTTTCAGAGCAGTGTCTGTCCTTGACAGACCCTGGCCCTCTGGGTGGCCATGGCTATGCTTTCTGGAGTCACTCTCCAGTGATGGAATTACATATCATTTTGGTGGGTCTTTGGTTCTAGAATGACGTTCAGCATACTGCGCCATTGTACATTATAGTGCCATGACTTGCTCAAGTGAATATACATTGAATGTCTGGGTAGAAAACTCTATTAGCAAGTGAGGTAACTGATATATCATTCAGCTTTGCATTGTCCCAGGTTGCACGTCTGTAATAAGGTGGCCAACTTGTCCTGGTTTGCCCTGGACTTTCTTGGTTTTAGCATTGAGATTTCCTTATCTCAGGAAACCCCCAGTCTTTGGAGAATTGAGACAGTTGGTCAGCCTAGCCAAGAGGCAGGAACAGAAATATGTAATTATCTAAAACTCTAGGTACTTAGTTGGTGAAAATGGTGATGCAAGCACCAAGTTTTGTTATTTTCTTCAAAACCCAAGTATATGAATTTTAAAAAGTGGCTTAATGATATTGTTTCAACACTTATTTCTTAGATAGCAGTTGCAAATGATTCCAAGATATGAAACAGGTGTTTCTGCATGGTCCACTGGATAGAATGAAGAAAAATGTCCTCCCAGATTACCCTACAGATGACGTACCCAGTGGTTTCTACTTTCAAATGAAAAATACGCTCAATCACATAGTCGACAGGATTCCATCTGGCCTGTCTGTAATATCCAGAGTCGAAATGGAAGTCTCTGTGCTGTTTCTAGGTTCAGGCAAAATCTCACAATGTTTCATGAAGCAATTAAAACAGGTGTGTGTCATCCACACCTGCTGCCTCTGCAAACAGTCAGCACCCCATACTCATGGTCCGGAAAATTACTTTTAGTGTGGGTCTGTGCAAACGCAAACACAAGTTTTGGCAAGGCATGCTTTTGTGGCCACCAGCATCTTAATATGGGATTCAGGGTTCCCTTCATAGAACTGTCACTTTGTTTATTGTCAAGGAGAAATCTTCCACCCAAAGGTACTCTAATTTAGTTTCTTTGAGTCTAATTTCATCTTCTTATGGCTTTAATATAGTCCTGGGTCCTAGTAATATAGTAGAGTTTGATAATTTTTACCTTACATAGACAAGGGTGACTGCCACAGTGTGAGAGACTAGGCTCTAGAAAACTCAAAAATATATATATATTTTTAATGAGGCATCATTCATATTTTTAACTATAAAAAATGCTATTAATGGAAGCTTAAGGTCTTTTAGGTCAGTGGATATCAAACTTGGTTAGTACCCAAGAAACACCTTGGAAGCTTGAAAACCTACTAATGCCTGGATCATACACCACAAGGTCTGATTTAATTAATTCAGAGTGAGGCCTCAGCATGAAATTTTTAAAAGCTTCCCACTTAATTCTAATGTGCTTCAGGCTCTTATATAATAAACTTTAGTCTTTTATATTCTCTAACTAATTTAACATTATTTATTTGTTTCTTCTTCCCTTTGTTCATTCATTTCTGCTTATTACCTTCCTATAAGTTAATTGATCCATCCATTTATTCATTTATTCCTCTCGCTTATTTCAATCATTATACAATAAAACAATAAAAGGGAGGAAAAGCCTGGGCAAAGTTTTAAGAAAAGAAAATCATAGACTTTTTAAAAAAATTATCATATCCAATGATATGATTCCAGGGATAAATCATAACCAGAGATTTTTTTTCCTGAGCTTAAACAAATTCTGATTAAAAATTTTACTTCTTCATCATCTATCTCAGATATACCTAAGGAATGCATAATTTTTAAAAAGCATAAGTCATTTCTAAACAATTTAAAAACCAATAGGTTGGGGTCAAGTTTGATTCCGAATATAAGCTTGTACCATTTCTTTACTCATATTCATTAAATGTGCAGTTCAACTACTAACACTTAAAGATGCTATCAAACACAAAGTAATTCATGCTATTTGTAATTATAAAGATGATCCTGGGCCGGGCACAGTGGCTGAAGTCTGTAATCCCAGCACTTTGGGAGGCCGAGGTGAGAGGATTGCCTGAGCCCAGCGGTTCGAGACCAGCCTGGGCAACTTGGTGAGACTTTGTCTCTACAATATATAAAAAAATTAGCCGGGCATGGTAGCATGTGCCTGCAGTTCCAGCTACTTGGAAAGCTGAGGTGGAAGGATCACCAGAGCCCAGCAGGTCGACGCTGGGATGGCTGTGAGCATGCCACTGCACTCCAGCCTGGGCAACAGAGTGAGACTCTGACTCAAAAAAAAAAAGATGATCCTTAATGCTGTGTGAGAAAATTATTCCTCATTCACAACTCTGTCATTTTGAAATATTAGAATATTCTTGAATATGTGCATAATTTTTCAGGGTCATAATGGGAAGAGCACTGGACTGGGGGTGTCCAGTGAGTCCTACCTGAGTCATCTTCCTATAGAGTAAATCTAATCACTTCATTATCCTCATTTGGTGGTTCTCAGATTTTAGTGTGTGCCAACATCACCTGCAGGGCTTGGGCAGACTGGACCCTGCTCAGAATTTCTCATTCCACGGGTTAGGGCAGGAGGCTGAAGAATGTGGGGCCACACTTTCAGAACCACTGCATCTGTGCCTCTGTAGACATCCTGTTTCCATGTGCCTTTTTCCTTAAGGTGGGGCCTGAGGTCCAGCAGCATTGATGCCACCTGGGAGCCTGTTAGAGAGTCAGAATCTCAGTGTCCACCCTGACCTTCTGAGTCAGAATGTGCATTTTAACAAGAAGTCTGGGTGACTTCTGTGCTCACTGAAGTTTGAGGAACCCTGATCAAAGTCCAAGTCCTTAACACAATGAGCAGAGCTCTACAACATCTGACCCCAATTCCCCTCTCTCAAGTCATCTCGTGCCAGTTTTCTTATTTCTCTAACATGCAAGTCTATTGTTCCTTGATCTTTCTATGCTCACATGACTCTAGGTCTTCTGCCTGGGCTGACGTGCTCCCTTTGATTCAGAAAGTCAACTCAACCTTCAAGATATGCTTCTGATTTCCTTTTTCATAGTACTGCTAACCAGGCATAGAGTATGTGCTCAATGAGTATGTGCTCAATAATTATGTTTTTAATGAAGCAATCAACCAATTATGACACTTTAAGTCATTTAACTTCTTTGAGTCTCTGATTACCCATCTGTAAAAAGAGGGTAGTGGATTACATAATCTTGAGCCGCCCCCACCATCAAATTTACCACTCTCTGTATAATTACAGATTATTTAAAATTTTCTGCAAATATGTATACAGCAATTACTGAGTGCTTGGTATATGACTGTAGACAGGACAATGGTCATGAACTCTGCCATGTGGCCTTACAATCTGATAGAAGAAATAGATCATAACTCTTTAAACAAAAACTACTTATTTTCAATTAGTAAAGTATTGATTAAAGGATATGAAAGGTGTTATGGCTAATATAAGAGAGGAATTTAACCCAGTTGAATAATCAAACTCTCTGCATTATTTTCCCGAATACTTTATTAACCCAAAATATTGTATATTGTTCTTAGAACATATCCTCATAGTTGCTGGAAAGCTAGAAGCTAAGGAAATGAGTGAAGTTGATAGGTGTTAGCCATGGGCTAGACTAGAATCTTTTCCGTGATTCTTATCCCTAACATGCCTTTCCAAGTTAGAGTTTTGAATGTAGCACACAATCTAGAAACTATACTAAATTAATGTTGTAATGATAGAGCTATTGTCAAAATTCCAGGGGCTAGAGATGGAGCCTGCATCTAAGATGTAGTGTGGCTTAGTGGAGAGGATACTGAGTGAGGCAGTAGGAATGCAGGGTTCTAGTCCTGAGTCCACCGTGAAAAACTTTGAGTCCTGAACCTCAGTTATCTTGACTGTAAAATAATGAAGATGAATTGATGCCTTGTAAACTCAAATATCTTCCCAGGGACTTAGAGAGCTGCCAGCCCCTGTGTCAGACAGTGATGATTTTCAGAGAACACAATTGGGTGTTTCCTTGGGTGTACGACTATTCATTCCTGAATCACTTGAGTAAATTAAATTGTCTCTTCCCATTCCCCCACAACTCTCTTCTTCGGCTGATGGGATTGGAAGGGTCTGAAGGCATAAGATGGGGTTGAGTCCTGGCGGCAGCTACGTTGGCACAGACTGTGGCAATACAGAGCAGGAAGAATCCCTCCTTCCTCGGATATGTTCTTAATTTTCAGTACAAGTTTGGCTAAGCTGCCATTCAGCGGTGCAGGAAAAGATATATCATCTGAAGAAGCTGAGCCAAATATTTGATTTGGATGATTATGCTGCAGGTGTCTCATCAGAACTGCAGTGCCTAGATTACTAATTATTTTTTCTCAACCTAGTGCCTCTTGCAGGGAACACAGAGCATGGCAGGAAACATGAGGGATGACTCTAATAAATGAGACCCTGGACAGCTGATGCCAGGGGCTGGCTGGAGAAGCAGAAACTGTGGAGACAATGTAGTTAGTGGGCATAGGGTGGATAGGCCCATCAAAACAGACTGGGAGAGGCGATGATAGTGGCTATCTATGACTCAAAGGAAAACAACTATCATTCATAGAGTTGAGCTATAAATGGCTGCTCAGGACCACGAACTCCTTCAGGCAGATGCTTGTATGTCATTCGGGACCCTTCTTTTTTCAATCACCTTTTAGTGTCTGGTGGCATGAAAGAGTTAATACAGCTCGCTAAACCGTCCAGTCTTACTGCGGTAATTACATAGCTTTACATCTGTAGTCACTTTGCAGCATAGAAAACACATTTATGTTCACTGTTTTGTTTTAGCCTCTCAGCAAAGTGAGAGATATTTAATTATCTTGATTTGAACAAAGGAAAACAGCAAAGGCTTTGTGAGGACAAGCGGTCTGTACAAGGTCACACGGCTAGAGAATGTTAGAACCTCAGCCAAGTCCTTCTGATCTCAAGACCAGGACCCTTCCTACTCTGCTATCTTGCTTCACTCAAGCTGTAAGAGACTCTCCTAAACTCATCTACTTATCATGTGGTGTAAACGAGATTACATTGAGGAAGCTCATTCCTATGATGGCCCTTTGGCTTCCAGGTTCTAGGTCCGTAGATCACATTAGTCTTTCTAGATCTCTGTCTTTATAAAATAGCTACAGATGAGCACAAACCTGTTGCTGCTTCTAGAATAAGTGGTTAAAATAAAATCTATACACTGGTGGTGTCCAATTTTATATTTTTAACCTAGATTCCTTTTTTGAGATTCAAATGCATATATCTGGCTACCTACTGGACTTGTTTCCTATATAGTTTATGAATACAGCTGTAAGCGTCTTTTTCCTCCAGGAACCCAAACCTGTCCCTCTTCTTTTCTCTTAATTTTCTTAAGATGGAGACCAGGTCGGATCCTTATTATTCATGCCCCTCCCCCCCATTCACTCTTTGTATCTTAACAGACAGACCAGCATCACAAATGTGTGACTAGGATAGTTGCAAAGGGCCCTGCACTCAGAAGAGCCTAGTTCTTGGGGTTGAATGCCCTGTAGTTGCTGTCTTAGGTTCTTGGTTATGTGTTTCATAAGTGAAGTCTGAAAGGGCAAAGGAGAACATACTCGAGCTTTGAGCCTCAGCGCATGCATTATCCCAACTCTCCTTGCCTTCCTGCCTCCCTGAGATAGATTCTCAGATGCTCACTCTCCTGCATTTGCCCAGTGACTGCAGAACCCCTGACTGCAGGTGGAGTTGTGGGTGTGGGTGTATACACCACACCTGCTGAGTGGTGAGATCAGGCTATGGGTGCTTTGTGAATATTCCTGTGCTTGAGGGTGCACAACATTGAACATCAAATAAAATATACTGTGAAGGGTTGAGAAAGAGACAACAGGAATAAAAGAAAAATACTTTTGAATAAGGGGCCTTGCACTCTTTGTTGGCACTGGCCCTGCTAGCCTGTTATAAAATCTTGATGTTTCTATCCACACCAACTAATAAAAACTCTTGAATCTGGATATTTTCCTCCATTTGTGTTGATATTTCTCTAGTTCAGAAATTATTTCCTTTCACTAAGATGGTCACAACAGCCTCCTCACTGGTCTTCTGATATTGTCTTTGTCCCTCAGTCAGTGTTTTCTTTTGTGTAATGTAGCCACAGTCATCTTTCTAAACGGTAGCTCCTATTGTGTCACTGCTATAAAATGACCCCAATCCCTATCCCAAATAACTCTCTATTGCTTGGGATAAAATGTCAGATTCCTTAAAAAGTTTAACATGGTCCTTTATATATTATTTACTACCTGTTGATGGTTAATTTTATGTGTCAGCTTGACCCATTCATGGTACTCAGATATTTGATCAAAATGAGGCTAGATGTTGCTGTGAAGGCATTTCTTAAAAGACAAGATTAACATTTAAATCAGTAGATTAGAGTAAAGCAAGTTGAGTTTCATGTAGTGGGAAGGCCATAAACTGAAGTTCTTAAGAAAAAAAACCTAGGTTCCCTAAAGAAGACAGAATTGGGGCTTTGGACTCAAGTTGCAACATCAGCTCTTCCCTGAGTCTCTAGCTTGATAGTCAGCCTGATAGCATTTGGACTTGTCAGGCCCCACAATCACATAAGCCAATTCTTAAAATAAGCACACTCCACCCACTTCCCTGTGTATGTATATATACATCTGTGTGTGTATGTGTGTATACACACACTTATGCACATATTCTATTGGTTCTTACTATTGGCTCTTACTGCTGCTACACTTTTTCTTTAGCCATTTTGAGCTGCCTTAAATTCTTTGAAATTAATGTGTTTCAACTCAAGACATTTGCCATTTTGTTTTTTATGGATGGAATACCCTTCTCCATTATTCTCCATCTTATTAATTTGCACTTTCAAATCTGGGCCACTGGCCCCTCTTAGTTTTTCTCAGTCACTGCATATTACCCTCTCCTTAAACACTATATTATACTTGACCATTTTCTTGACTTAACTCCTTTATTGGACTCTAAGCTCTATAAAGGAAGGGACCATGTCTATTTTGTTCAAACTTTTATCCCCGATGTAATACAGAAATACCTGGCTCAGAGAAGGAACTCGTGGATGAATGAATGCATTGAATAAATGAATCAGTAAAAAAGTGTATAACTTTATATTGTTAGACAGAATAGCAAGTTTATAAAGCATGACATTAATATGACCCTAGACCCCATGATTTCATAGACTCTTCTTATTAAGGGAGATATTGGCAGGTTGATGATGCTGGTTTAAATTTTAGCCTGGTAAAGAAAAAATATGTACCCTGCACTAATTGTCTTATCTCTTTTAAGGTCTGAAGGTAGACATGAGGCAACATTAAAGGATTAGACTGTATTTGATGGTCTGTGAGAGATATCATTAATGAGTAAGAATCAAATCTCCAATATTTTCTTTGTACTTGGAGTACTCCATTATGGATCAAAGAAAATGCACAAAACACAAGAAAATGACCATATTTTCTGGATTGATAAAGAGATTTCTAAAGAGAGTAGGAAAGGGAGAATCTGAACACTAGGTTCAGTTCCTATGGTACATCCATGGAAAATCTGAGAAAAAATCAGCTATTCTCTTATAATAAAAGAAACATCAATGCTGATAGGGGACGGGATCAATCATCAACATGATAACGATGGTTATTTCAGACTATTTCATAAACACCCAGAAGGTGAAGCATAGGATGATGTCACAAATGCTTTTTGATCCAACAAAAGAACTGCTTTCCAGGAGTTGACCTGAAATCATTTTCCCAGGAATTGTTGGTACATGGGGAAGGCCATTGCTTCAACTTTTGGAATACAGCTTCCCTCTAAAGTCAAATTTTCAGCCCTAGGAGTTAGGTTGTGGGCTTCCTAGAGTTTGTCCCTGATCTAACTGCCTGGTTGTGATGTAGTTGGACAGATATGACAACTTGTGGGAAAAAGGGTTACCTTGCACAGTGGCTCTATCTCTCCTCCTCCTCGTCTGCTGCTGTTCTGTGACTGCCCAACTCTTGCTCTGTAATGAGTGGGTTTGCTACTTTTGCTGATGGAGCTGCAAAGGCAATCGCCCCTTCTCTGAGACCCGAGTTTCCCTCCCCACCCATACTTCACCCCACAGGCTGCCTGACAGAGGTAGGGGGCAGGATGCACTGTGTAATAAATTCCATCCACCGCTGAGCTGAGGGATAACAGATGGATAGGTTTCCTCGTGCAATTTCCACTTCACTTGGTTTGGGTATAAAATAGCAGAAGGGTGGTTTCTTCTTGTGCAATTTTCAAACAGATGAAACCAGAGGGAGGGTTTGTTAGGCTGGGAGGAAAGTGAGCGCCTTGACTGTCCTTTAGAGAAAGCCAAATGAGTAGGATGCCCCGAAAACCCTGCAAAAGATGCAGTCTTGGTTTTTGTGTTTGTTTTTTTTTCCCCTGCTAGCTAGCAGTCAGTTCTTCCATCCAAAGCAGCCTGCTCATTCCTACCAGGCATGGCAAAGAAAACGATCATGGGGAGGCCAGACAGTCTGTTGTTCATGTTGTTATAGTGTTATGGTGATTGCAGTACAAATTCTCAGGGTGGAAAAAAAAGGTATAATGACAGATTGTGTGATTATACCCATACTTATAATTAAGCTGTTACAATACAGACAAGCGCCTGCTCTCTCATGTCACCAACAGAAACCTCTTTGCTTGGAAAGGAAAGTGACTCACTGGCAATTAGAAGGAGTTCCCTACAGGACCTCATTTTCAAACCTTATGAACACTCCAGTAGGAAGATGTGTGGCTCATTTGAATTACAGGGAAAAGTACAGACATCCAGAGCAGCCACCTGATCTCCAGGTACGGGATGTGGTACTGGTTAGAGAAGGAATTATTACCGTCACAAATAACCTCTTTGCAATGCACAAAGGACTTGGCTCCTGCAAAGCACTTTATCATAGTGTTTATATGCAACCCCGTGGTGCCAGTTGGATTGGTGGTTTCCATTTTAGAACTGAGAAAGGAGAGAGAGAAAGGCAGACAGAGAAAAAGGCAGAGAGAGAGAGAGAGAGAGAGAGAGAGAGAGAGAGAGAGAGAGAGAGACAGTATCTAGCAGGCAACAGAGTAAACTGGTATCCAGCTGGGACTCTGGGCCACCTGCCAACATGGTGACTTCCATTTCCATTGCCTAACACTTGCCTGGTGGTAAAGTTGGTGATGTCTACCTGAGTAGTCCTCAAAACCACAGAAGGGGCTGTTTAGGTCACTTTGAACCTTTTTCACTTCAAAGGGAGCAAAGGAGCGCACTTATTTTTATTTTAGCTTTTTGCCCACTCTTATTTGATTGCTAGACCTCATTTCCCTTTCTCTGGCAGCCGTTTTTCCTGCTAGACACTGCTACAAGGGGATCCACCATGCCTACCTGCAAATATGTGTTATAAGCTTCTATTCAGGTAATCCATGATGCAATTGATGGAAACATTCATTAACAGTGAACACATTCCTCTCTGTAACAGGCAGCTCTTGTAGGATTTGCACAAAGAACCTTTCCTTCCCCGGTATGGTGTGAACTTGAAGTTTTTCTTGGAGAAGACTTTTATATAAGAAAAGAATCATTAAGAGAAAATTATTTGGGGTTCATTGGTGGGTTTCTTGGAAGTTAATAATCTCTTTGCATACTGCGTACTTACCTGCAAAACCATGCAATACATATGTACCTCCAGAGAGGCATCTTGAAGACTGATTAGTTCATAATGCTTGTGAGATGTCTTGAAGATGCAAATCGCAACACAAGCTGTAAGAATTAAAACCATCATATTCACAAGAAAGTCATTCTTGGGTGCCCTTGCTTGAGGCACTTACCTCGAATTATTTCCATAAACACATAAAATATATGATTAGTAGCAAGCCTTTCTGAATTTGTTTTAAAAATGACATTTGGTTGATGATTAAAAGAAGCCAGGTCTTAGCTTGTGTCACATCTCTGTCCCTAGCTTTGCACTCATGGACACACTGTGTGGTTTCTGTGCATCTTTGCCAAAACAATGGGAAATATCATTTTATCATCCTTCCCATGAAATGTTGGAGGAGTAATTGTGGAAGAATTAGCTTGATGGGAAAAATATCAAAGCGAGAAAGCACCAAGCGTTCTTCAGAGTAATAGTTTCCTTAAGCTCCTGGAAAAGATAACAAAGTTATCCTACCATTCCCTCCCTCTTTTTTTTTTTTTATGATACTTTCCCTTCCTTTGGGGGGAAACTCTCTCTCCCACCCTCAGTCTGGTTTGTGACATCTAAACCAGTAATACATTCTTCCTCATTCGTCAAAGTGATTTGTTTAGGTACTGTCGAATAATGCAAGTAGCACCAACCAGCGCTATGTTGAAACTGTTGGTAACAGAAAATCATACAAGATAGAAGGCACAGATGAGCACTGTGTCACCAGAAGAGGAGGAATTACATAAGAGTGAGGCCAACCCATAATGAAGGACATAATAAAGCACTGAGTCCCTGATACAAACTCATACGAGCCCTGCATTCACACATGGTTGGACTTTCAATCACACGTGTCAATACTTTCCCTTCTTAAAAACAAAATTTAAACGAGTGTTGAGTTTGGGTTTTGGTGGATGGCAATTGAATGAGTCCTAACTAATAGAATTCTCATCAGTCTTTTACTTGGAAGGTTACTTCCAAACTAAAAGTGCCTGAAGCTGTTCAATCCTTTGAGCTGCCTTTTCTCTATTGACTCGCTTCCTTGTGAAATCCTGATCCCATGACTCATCCAATCAGGGAGCAAATCCTTATTGCTTGCTGGAAGAGATACAAATGTGAAGATGTGGTCCCCATTTTCAAAGTGCTGTGGTATAATTTGGGGTTTGTGACATAAATTTTAGTCATAATAATGCATATTGCAAGGGATCTCAGTGATTTATTTAGGATTTTCAGAAGTGAGAATGATTGCATGTATTTTGGGGGAAAGAGATGGAAAGCAATGGAATCTGAACATTAGACCTATACACTCTGAAAGGACAATAGAGGCTGAGATCAGAGAAGATGTTTTCTTCTAGGAGTTGCAGCGTGAGCAAGGGAGAGATGGGAAATTTCTAGATGGGGAATGATGGGACAGCAGAAAGAACATGTTTCCTGAAAGCAGACAGGAGGATGGAAAAATTAATTTAGCCCTGATTGAGGGCCTTTGTTGCTAGTTGGGTTTCATCTCTGAACAGTGAGGAACTATAAAATCTTACTGGTAGAAGAAAAAAAGGATGGTTATAGCTGTGCCGTAGATAGACAGGGGAAGAGATGATAGATACTGGGTTTTCTTTAGAGACTACAGCAGTAGTCCAGGCAAGAGATAAAGAAAGCCTTCACTACATGCCTGGATGGTAGATGGAGATTAAAGAAGAGGTTGAGATGGATGGAAAAGACATTGTGAGAGTAGAGTGTACTGATTTTAGCAATTGATTGGATGTGGGAACAAGGGAAGTTCATGGTTTTAATCTGGATAATGGGAATGTGTCATATCATGACCAGAATTAGCAAATACAGGAGGAGGAGCAGTCTGTGGGTAAGGTAGCTCTGTGTTCTGAATTTTCCCACAATTCCCTTCCCTGTATGATTTAGAGCTAGTGTTGGCTACGAGACACGTTACATGAGCTCTGGAAGTAGAAGTGAGGTGGGACCATGTATTTAATGCTCTGAAGCTTGGTGCAGGGAGCCAGGTAGCATATGCACATCATCACTGATCTGGCAGCTCACCTTGTTGTTGTGGGGTCCTACCTGAACACATGTCTCCTCTGCTCTTGCCAAATCTCCTCCTGCAACTTCTTCAAGCCTTGGGGCAAGTGCAAATGCAGCTCTGTGGAGAAGGGTGCAAACTTCCAACAACCATTGACCCATAACAAACGTCGAAGGCTGTAAGACAGATGTGGGTTTTACTTCATCCTCAAAGTTATCTTTTTTCTTGCCCACACCAAGATTTCCCTTCCAACTCCAATATGACTGACCTCTAGCGACTTCAGGCCAACTGCAGGCACAGAAATAATAGCATTGGGGAGTCCTTTACTGGCTCCCTCGATGTGAAAGTTCTCCTTCCTGTTGCATCCTTTATTCCACATATACTCATGGTGGTCCTGCTTCTCTGATTAATCTCTACCTGATTGAATGGGGTCATGAGATGTGTATCTGTTCTCTTTTATATGTGTAGAACTTGAGGTGCTGGTGGCACATTCGGTGGAAATGTATATCGAAGGCAGTTAAAATGATGGGTATGGATTTTGAGAAGGTGGTTAGAACTAGAGAGAGAAAGCAGAAAGTCTTCCACACAGAGATGATATTCAAAACTGGAAACATGGATGAATCCATGGAGACAGAGAGTATAAATAGAGAAGAGAAGAAGTCTGAGGACAGAACTCTGGACAGTGTCTATGCTGCCAGGCAGGGAGAGGAAAAGGAGACAGGGAAACAGCTTGAAGTTAAAGAATTCAAGAGGGAACAAGGAGAACACATTTATAAAGCCCAGATGAAAAAAGTCTCAGAAGGAGGTCGTTATGCAAAATTATACCATGAGGATCAGATACTTCTCTATTTTCCTATTGTTGAACCTGGTATTATAGAAGAAAACTTGGACATTATTTAGTTCAATGCGCTCATTTTACAGGTGAAAAAACAAAACAAAACAAAAGCCAAGGCCCTTGAGTTTAGTTCCGAGCTAGTTTGGAGCAGGACCAGAAAGAAAATCTAGTTCTGCCTTGTGTATAAACAATCTTGTTGCTACCTATTCTTCCTCCTCTTGTTTATGGTGCTGCTAGAATCAGTGAGACAATATTGAAAAATATTGAGCCCCCAAGAGGAAAGATTTAATGATGATGCTGACATAAATTTCAATATTACCTTGTCTCTGAGCTGCACAAAGCACTTTACATAGATTATTCTTTCTCAAAAGAGTCATCTGCCACAGGAAGGTAGCAAATATTTTTATTATTCTTCTATTATAAACAGAGAAACAGAGTGATGATGAGGTAACTTGCTTCGTGCAATAACTAAAATGCCTTTTGAAGACAGGTATGCTTTAGATGCTTTTGACAATGAGGTTACATGAGCCTCATCTAAGTATCTATGATGGACAGTTGTTTTTTAAAAGGACAACCTCCCCACAGTATCCCTCTACAATTATAGCAGTAACTGAGTAGCTTGTGAAACCTGTGTTCTTGTCTTATATTTATAATTTATAGGCCGTCTCCATATTTTTGTGTAATGATACACATTGCAAACCTAGTAGGGAAGTAAGAAATGTTCTCAGCCTAAGTGTTCTTGGGGATGTTTTTCACTTCTGTTACCTTCAGAAACGGGGAACAGGAATGAACTCTACATCCTTTTCATCAGCAGCTTCCACAGGCCCCAGGCAAATGCACTGGAATGTTGGCCAAACGGCAACTAATCAAATCGAGTTTCAGCTCCTTGACCATGCTTTGGATATTTGGTTAAATTTGCACACTCATTCACAGTCGTGTATCGAGGTGAAATGAACAAAGACTAAGAGCTAGAGATGCAAAGGGAGAGCAGAGGGCCTCCTGTGTACCAGCCTGGGGAAGAGCATGGATTGTGAGGGCTGTCATGTGCCCAAGGGCCACATCCATGTCTCTCCTGTGGCTTTCATATCTATCAGTCTGTGTGGGAATGTCTTAGTCAGCTCAGGCTGCTGTAACAAAATACCATTGTGCTGGGTGGCACACAAACAACAGAAATGTATTGCTCACAGTTCTGGAGGCTGGAAGTCAGAGATGAGGGTGCCAACATTGTTGGGTTCTGGTGAAGGCCCTCTTCCGGATTCTGACTACTTTTTGTGTTCTCAAACAGTGGGAAGAGGGCTAGAGAGCTTTCTGAGGTCTCTTATAAGGGTACTAATCCCATTCATGAGGGCTCTCCACTCGTGAATGAATTACCTGTCAAAGGCCCCACCTTCTAACGCCATCACCTTAGGGATAAGAATTTCAACATATGAATTTTAGGGGGTAAGCAAACATTCAGTTAGACATTAAAAGAAGTAACACGTTTAAATTCCTATAGTGTCTCCCGTACTTGGTTATTCCTAGTAGGTATCATGTACAAGATACTTAGGGCTTCCCTCCCCAGTTTCTCTCTGTAAATTCATTATCTAGTTATCTGTCTAGCTGTGTCACTAACTTACTAAAGACAGAAGGCAGCATACAAAATGCAAACATTTAGTAAGAAACCTACACTGAAGATCAGTCCTAAAGTGGAGGTGTGAATACAAAGGCATTACTGTCTCAAGAAGGCCTCCCTCTCAGCCAGCACAAACTGGAAACCCATCGACAAAGGCAGGCCACCCCTTCGTCGCTGTATCGATTTCCTTTCTCACTCCCAGGCGGTTTACTGCTGTTACATGTCCACGCAGCACAACCCTGGCCGAGCCGCACTGCTGTTCCCGCAGTGTATTGCTGGGAGGAGGAGGACCGTAATCACCCCTGACTGGTCCCATCCCTTCCTCTCTCTCCCATCCTTTGTGTCTGCAGTTCAGACTGCCTTTTGTCATTCTTGCCAGTGGAGTTTTCAAAAGCAAGAATCCTGCTTCCTTTGGCCACTCGGAGAGTATACAGTATATTTGATGTCTGGGACATCAAACAAATGCTTGTGCTCACAGAGCAGAAATAATCCCAGACAAAAGAAGACTACGGCCATGGGGAGAATACGAAAGAGACAGGGTCGGGAAATTACCAGTCAAGTCAAAGAAGAGGCTGTTTCACAAACCCAATTCACCTGCGAAGAGTAGGAAGCCTGAGTTGCCCTGAATCTGCTCGGAGCACTCTGACCCCAGCCACCCTGGATAGTGTCCATGCCAGGGAAGGCTGCCTCTTCTTGGGAATGGTTAATCACACTCCCTTCTCCTCCTTGCAAGTGGAGTTTGGAACAGTCTCAAGAGTGTTCCTAAACTTGGGCACAAACGCTTCCTTGTGAACACATGTATGCACAGCCCCGAGGAAGAATGATCACAGTGGAGCTTTTTCATAGAAAAGCCAGGCAGCCTGTCAGTGTCTGGGGCAGCAGAGCTCAGTATTCTCAGTTCCTCCCTTTCCTCATGTGGTTGGGCTCTCAGAGGGGAGCTGGAGTGGACAGGAATCTGTGGGATTTCCTTTTCCGCACCTGGCTCCTGGCCACCCTCTCTCACCCGCCTCAGCTTGTCCTTTCCCCTACATGGCAGCCTGATCAATGAGGCCCTAAGAGTTAAGGGGTGAATTAATTGGAAGAGGAGGGAGGAAAGGGGAGGATAGGGGGAAGACTCTGCAAATCAAAGGGGTTTATCTCCCAGAGGGCTGGTGGGACTGAGCCATGCTCACAATAGCGGTTCAAGTTCACCTTGTGTGAAGGAAAAGAGGTGTGTTAATGGCTCTGGAAAAAGAGGGGAGGAGAGAGAAAGAGGGATAGAAAATCAAAAGAGAGAGAGAAAGAGAGAGAGAGAGGTGCAAATCCAAATGTCGATGTGTAGACATAGTGAGGAGAGCCTGCTGGCTGACAGGGTGATTTATTGGATTCTTCCAGTTAATCACTGCCGGCCTGTGGCCAAACGGATCTCCAGCAAAGCTGAAAGGCAGCCGAGGGAAACAGGCTTATAAGCATAAAGCCGCATAATGGTGTTCAATGAAGTGTGAGACTTTTAGTTCAGTCTCGCTGAGCCGGCCGCACCGCCGGAATGTCAAAGAGGGATTGTGGGTGGAAAAATTATGGATTTAAACTGCTAGCTGTAAATGAGGTCAATATGTCTGGTTCATAAACAGTCCGAGCCTATTCCAAGAATGCAGTGAGGGGGAAAATTAGCGTGAAGCCAACACTGTAGACAAACCTCATTGAGATATAATTGCAGCTATAAATACAAGCGAAAAGCTTACCGAGTGCAATAAAATACAGACACGCTTTTTTATTCCCCTTCTTCTTCCTTCTTTGAATCTATGCATTTGTTAAGGGTTGTGCATCCCTAATGCTCTCTTCGTCTCTCCCTCCCTCTCCTAGTGACACCCAGTGTTGCAATTAATTGAGTGTTCTTGATCTCCCATTCCATTTTATTCAGGCGAGATTGGAAAAAATCAAAAGAGCACATCTAAAGCATTTTCTTCCCTTTTGCTTTTCTATTTGAATCAGGTTGAAATGTGTGGGGGAAAAAAAGCAGCGCTTATTTTTTATGAAGGGGAAAAATCCAAGTAAAAAGGCTTTTTAAACTAATACATCTGTTAGATCATTTGAATCTCAATTTAATGAAGGGACATCAATGGTGCCTACAGGGTCCTATGGTGAGGATTCTTTGGGGGCTACCTGGTCTTAGCTCGTGAAACTGTGACTCAAAATTCATATTTTCTTTTTCTTTTTCTTCTTCGCCCCCCCCCCTTTTTTAAACTCCAAAGACTCTCATTACTGTATTTTGTATTTGAGCTCAAAGGATAGAGGACAGACATTAGCAAACTTGCTTTGCCCAGTTAAAAAGCCAATACAGTAATAAATTGAAGTCTAATAGCTCTGGTCAGGCTGTCTTTCCCCCTAAACCAATTGATTTAAATGGCAGTAATTTGGCCAGCGAGGCTAGTCCTGTTTAAATTAAACCCATTAATATAATAGCACAAGTCCTGAATGAAATCCATCTGCAGGAAAGGCTCCACCGGTCAGTAGTTTCATAACTGTCCGGGGATATCCTAAAACGCCCACAATAGTGCAAACAGGAATTACTGATTACAGCCAAGACCCTGAAAGGCTCCTGATGAGAGAGAGAGAGAGTGCGAGAGAGTGGGAGAGAGAAAGAAAATTGTGTAAGCACACACATTCAAAGCAAGTGAAGATTTCAAGGGAAATGACCTTGGTTATTAGTAACAGTGAAAGGTTAATTGTATTAATAACAACAAGCAGTGTTCCTGCGGGAAAAAGCCCTCAGCATTCTCCTTGCCAGCTTTCTGTCTCACTAAGGAGGCAATTTTCCTCTTTTAACTGTTCTGCCTAGACCTCGTGGCCCAAAAGGACACAGATAATTTCTTCAAAGCAGAGGATTTGCTCTTCGCAGCTGAAGGTATATGTGTGTATATTTCAGCATTGACTTTCAAGACAATGTCTCAGCTATGTTCATGCTGGTTTCAAAGTGCATGTTCTTTGCTAGTTTTCATTTAGGTGACCAAGCAAGTGGGATTTGGATTTGGGTTTCAGGAATCCTGCTGCTGCTTTCGTCACCAAGTCGGAGTCAGTATTTAAACCTGAGCAAATTATCTGCCATCTGTTCAAAGGAAAGAGATGCTTCCTAAACAGACCAGAAAGAGCGTGAACTAAGGAGCTATGGAATTGTGGGGACTTCATCATTTATGTGGATTTGAAGGGTGACAGTAAAAGAATGCCACATATGTTCACAGGTAGCTGATGGAAGGAGTTTAATTACTGCATGGCCGCACTCTGAATCCAGTTCTCCGGAGACCAGTAGGAAGTGGCATGGGTTCAACAGCGAGACCGGGGTCAGGGAGCAGGATCTCCGGGTTCTAGCCCATTTCTGTCATCAACTGTGCAGCCATGAACAAGCACCTTAATCTGAGTTTGTTTCCTCATTAAAAAGAAAAAGGAAAGGAAGGATATGTGTTCTGCATTTCTCACATATAGTTGCTGGAATCAAAAGAAGGAGTGCATGAAAAAGTCCTTGGCAATCTATAAAGCATTAAACACATTGAAGATAGTGTTACTAGGCTTATTGACAAGACAGTAATAACCATCACATAAGTTATTATGTAACTCTATTATACAAATATACATATATACATATAAAATTGTAACAGAAAACAGAATTATACAATCTTTATCAGATGGTTACCATGTTTGGGACACCATGATAGGGTCTTTCACATGAAATGCTATTTCATTTATCCTCATACAACCTTAAGGAGTAAATATTATCCTCCATTTTATAGGTAAGGAAACTTAAGTTTTCTTCTGTATTCAGTTTGAATATTCTTTGAGGACATATTATGTTTTCCTTCCTCAGAACTGCTACCCTATTTATTTACTCAACCATTTGCACCTACTTTAGTCCAGTGGAACTAAGTGATGAATACACATTAAAGTCATAAATATTTTTTAAAGTAATAATGTTCGGAAACCCCAGAGTTTTTTATTTGACAGTACTGTGTTAGGCCCAGGATGAGAAATACTGGATTAACCTATTCTAGAGAGGAAGAATTTGAATGAGTACCCCATTACTCCTTCCAAATGTTGTGTGTTGTTCTACATGATTAAAATGCGCGCGCGTGCGCACACACACACACACACACACACACACACAGTTTACAAACAAGAAAAAGTGAAGATTTTTGGGACTCCTTCCAAAATTCAGTTCTGAAATAGTGAAGCAACAGAATTACCATAGACCTCCTTACAAATGCCTTTCTTCCTGGTAAGGAGATAGTATTGCTTATCCTCTTAATCTGGAAAACATGTGGCTATATTACAAAGCATCTACTTTCTGGAGGACAATCCCTCTCACAGCCACCACTCTCAGGTGATTCTGTACAGCTGGTGGTGGGCGGGACACTCAACAAAGTCAGAGTTCATGAGTGAGGGCAGGAGCCCACCTATTTCCAAATCAAGGTCCTGTTTAGGGAAGTTTCTTTGCTGCCTCTTCTTTAATGGGGTTTTCTGTGTATATAATACTCACATGGGTTGATTTGGACTCAATATATACAGGTAATTAAGTACATTAAACAGGAGATAAATAAATTGTTTTCTATGTAACACAATAGTTGTTGAGTCCTATTGTAACTTCTGTATAACTAAGTATAGCAACACAACTATCTCATAAACTGAACAACAAAGCTAGACTCCAAAAGAGGAAAAGTAAGAATCAAAGAGGTTCAAATTATTCAATATTTAGAACTTTTAAAAATTTAATTAATTTTTGATATATAGTAGATATATATTGGGGGGGCATGTGATAATTTAATACAGTAATAACATTTTTTTTCAGCCGGGATCAGTGGCTCATCCTGTAGTCCTAGCACTTTGGGTGACCGAGGTGAGTGGATTGCCTGAGTCTGCGGGTTCGAGACCAGCCCAGGCAACTTGGTGAGACTTTGTCTCTACAATAAATAAAAAATTAGCTGGACATGGTAGCGCGTGCCTACAGTTCCAGCTACTTGGAATCTGAGGCGGAAGGATCACCTAAGCCCAGCAGGTTGACGCTGGGGTGGCCGTGAGGGCACCACTGCACTCTATCCTGGGTGACAGAGTGAGACTCCAACTTAAAAAACAAAACAAAACAAAAAAACATTTTAAAAGATCACATCAGTGTAATTGGGATATCCATCACCTTAAATATTTGTCTTTTCTTTATGCTGAAAACATTCAAATTATTTTCTTCTAGCTGTTTTTAAAATAAACAATAGATTATTATAAACTATAGTCACTCTGCTTATTTATCTAACACTAGGTCCTGTTTCTTCTATCACACTATATATCTGTACCCATTAATCCAGCTCTCTTCATGCCTCCCTCCTCTCTCCTCTCTCTAGCCTTTGGTAATCACCGATCTGTACTTTGCCTTCCTGAGATCCACTCTTCGAGTTCTCACATAATGAGTGAGAATATATGATATTTGTCTTTCTGTGCTTGGTTTACTTCATTTAACAAAATGACCTCCATAATCTTTTTGAGGCTTGATGTATACTTTGGGATATAAGAAATCGTTTTAGATTTGCAAAAGAAAAATGGACTGCAGGCGCCACACAATTAACAGAAGCTCAGTTTCATTTGCAGCCCATTGTCACCTCTTTCCTGTCCCGAGAGATGAATCCTTGAAAGCTCTTTTCTTTCTGACTGTGCCCTTCTCCTGTCTAAACCTGTGGGGGCTGGGAGAAAGCGACTGATCTCAAGGAACAATTATACCACTGATGCAATTTCCTTTGAGTCTCACTACTGGTGAGCTGGTATTTAACTAGTGTGCCTGAGAGCCAAGAGAAGAACACAGTCTCTGGAAGCCTGAGCCTAGTTACATTCTTTGGTGAACTGCCTGGAATCCATGTATATGCAGACTAAACCTCCCAACTCTCAGACTAGGGCTCTGCCACTCCTCATTTCTAGTACTCAGTGGGCCTTGCAGCTGATATATCATTGATTCTCCTCTGAGAACATTCATATCAGGCCAACTCTGGAATGTGGTAAATGCAGTTCCTGCCTTGTCCAGTTAGCATTGTGTATCTCCCAACATTATTGTGCCAAGATTTATCCTTTCATCAGAAATATTAGTATAAGAATGCCAGGAGTATAAATCTCTGATCTTTCATTTGTGCACTTCATAAAGACTTTAAAAGGTAGTCATAAGGCATGGGTTTTTAAAAAATTCTTATTTCACTAATAATGAAATAGGAGATAAGTGATTTGCCCACAATTGCAGAGCTAAAGCACATTACAGGGGGAATGTCCATTATTAAACAAATATATATTGAGTGTTTATATCCCAAGCCCTGCTCCCAGCACTAGAAAATCCACTCTCATGGCCCTCACTTTTTTTGTTGTTGTTGTTGGAGGAAGACAGCTAATAAGGCAATAACAACAAATATGGTATTTGAGAGGCGAAAAGTTCTAAGAAGAAAATTAAGCATGGTCTAGCCATAGAGAATGATGAAAGATACTAGTTCATATGGAGTGGTTAGGGACGTCCTTTCTGATGAGGTGGTATTTGAATGGACAGGAACGAAGTGAGGAAGGTAGCCTGGTAAGAGCATTTTAGAGGGAAGTGTCAGCAAGTACAAAATCTCTGAGGCATGGTTATGCTTGTCTGTTTAAGGGTTTCAAATCAAGTCTAAGCCCATATTATTTCAATTATTCATTGCAGTCAATATAGGTGTTGTATGTCCTAACACATGACTTTTCTTCACCCTTGGAATCTGTGTACCTAATCCCAGTTACATAAGCAGATCTTCTAAGAAGAGAAGTAGATGGAGTATACACTCCTGTCTCCACCCTTAAAGTTTTCCTGAAAAGAAAGGAAGGTAGAAATTAACTCAGTATCCTTGAATGGCCATAGCTCAGAGGGAAAAGGAGCCATTTTGTTTTCTCCTTCCTCTGTCTCTGCAGCTAGTTACATGCAGCTCATTATGAAACAGAAGATTTTGCTTCCTTTTATGAGCTTTTCTCATGGGTGGATTGGTTTACTATGGAGCCAGTACCAGGGTACAAAAGCTACAGAAAGCCTTAGTTCACAGCCAAGCCTTGGCCACTGCCAAGATCTGGGCTGTGCCATTGAAGTGTCATAGAAATGCCATCTAAATAGCAGTGGAAATTTAGAAAGTTTCACAATGCTTTTGGGTCAACTCCAACTGCCCACGAACCACCGTCTCCATGAAAGAAGCTTCCTTATTTTGGGAACCATTGCCCTACTCTATTTTTTCTCTTCCCAACCTCAATCACCATTTAAGCCAAAATGCTAAACCAAAAAGCTAGGGAAGGAAGAGCATGTGGAATGACTAAAATAGCAAAGATGTAGTTGGATTATGGATCAACTTTTTCTTTCCAGTGAGCAGAAGTATAGAGATATCCTTATACTCCCTAGTCAGACTTTCTTTAAATGCTTGTTTTGTCCACCTTAAACGTCTAACATCAGGGTCAGAATCAATATTTGTATATATTTTCTTGGAAAATCGTGCTTACCAGTAGAGATGAGACCACCTATGCCTCCCAATAAATGATAGCTTAAGACCCTGAAGCTCTTAGTGCTACTGCATCTGAGTATTTTTTTAAAAGTTGTGATAGGGACACTTGACATGAGAACCTCACTCAACATATTTTTAAGTGCACAATACCGAATTGTTATCCATAGGCACAATGTTGTACATCAGATCTCTAGAACATATTCATCTTGCATTTGCTTTGACTAACCACTCCCCACTTCCCCTTACCCTAGCTCCTGGCAACCACCCTTCTGTTCCTTGCTTCTATGGTATTATGGTCTGAATGTGTTCCCCAATATTCATGTGTTGGAAACTTAATCCCCAATGCAACAGTGTTGGAAAGTGGGACCTTCTGGGAGGTGACCATAGCTCTTAATCCCTCACAAATTAATCCCTCTTAAATGGTTAATACTTTTATAAAGGAGCTTGACAGAGAGAGTTTGTCCCTTTTGCCCTTCTACCTTTTGCCATATGAAGACATAGCATTGCTCCAGAGAACATAGCATTCAAGGCACCGTCTTGGAAGCAGAGAGCAGTTCTCACAGATGCCAGCATGTTGATCTTGAACTTCCTAGTATCCAGAACTGTGAGAAATAAATTTCTGTTCTTTATAAATTACTCAGTCTCTGGTATTCTGTTACAGAAACTTAAACTAAATAAGACATCTGAGTTTGAGTGTTTTAGATTCCACATATAAATGGCATTATGCAGTATTTTTCCTTCAGGGACTGGCTTATTTCACTTAGCGTGCTGTCCTCCAGCTTCATCCATGGTGTTGCATATTGCAAGATTTCCTTCTATCTTAAGGCTGAATGATATTCCATTATATTCCATTTTCTTTATCCAGTCATCACTTAATAGACATTTAGTTTCCATATCTTGGCTATGTAAACAGCACCACAATGAACATGGAGGTGCTAATATCTGTTCAAGATGGATTTAAGTTCATATGAATACATACCAAGAAGTGGGATTACTGGATCATATAGTAGTTCTATTTTTAATTTTTTTGAAGAACTTACATACAGGTTTGGTCTTGGAGAACACACAAATACTTTGTTCTGTCACTCAGGAACTTTCTTTCTTGGTTGACCAAAGCTTGCAAAAGTTTTGGTTACACAATATCCAGTTTCTAATAACTTGTTTGTTAGAATGAATCACTCTAAAACAATGAATTGTAACTTGCTTCACAGACTTTTCACTGTTTTAAATTCTGTATCTCCCTATCCCAGGCTTTTTGATGTAGGAAGACAATGGTCAGGAAAGATCATTCCTTGATTTACAAATGTCTGCCATAGTCTATTCTTATACTCCACAACTTCAGCCACTTAAGCCAATAATGACCTTGAGGTACATATTCAGGCTTCATCTTCTCCCTTTCACTCAATTCCTCAATGTACATTTGTTTTATTTCACCTCATATACACAGGGCTAGCTTCATCACATTTCCCAATCATGGAGTACTCTCATGACATGTGCACTGAGCCTTGTTTGCTTTCTTTCTTCCCTTCCTCTTGCCCATAATCCATACCTTTTCTGTTTCCCTTTCTCATTCAGCAAACATTTTCATGAGTTTAACCCAAATGATTTTGTTTGTGAATGTTTTTGTAAGAGATATTTTGCTTTCTGGACACATTTTAAATTTATGTAAATAATATTGTTGGGTATATCACAACCTATTTTCTTTTTCAGTGCCATCTTTTAAAAAATCAATGGATTATATTTTAGAGCAGTTTTAGGTTTACAGAAAAGTTGAGTGAAAAGTACAAATAACTCTTATATACCCATGTCCAATCCCTCACTCTATGCTTACAGATCTCCCTATTGTTAACAACCTGCAATAGCATGGTACATTTCCATAATTGATTAGCCAATATTGATATATTATTATTAAACTCTATAGTTTACATTAGGTTCACTCCTTGGGCTGTCCTTTCCGTGGGTTTTAAAAAATGTGTGATGACATGTATTCACAATCACGGTATCATACAGAAGAGTTTCACCGATTTTCTAATCTGTGTTCCAACCTGTTCATTGCTTTCCTCCCTCCAATCCCTTGGAAACTGCTCAATTTTTTCATGTCGCCATAGTTTTGCCTTTTCCAGAATATCACATAGTTAGAATCTCTTTCAGAAATCCTCTTCAGATTGGCTTTTTTTTTCACTTAGCAATATTCATTTAAGGCCTCTCCATGTCTTTTAGTGACTTGATAGTTATTTGTTTTATTTTTCCCCAGTTTTATAAAAGTATAATCTAACAAAATTGTATATATTTGAGGTATAAAATTTGATGTTTTGATATATGTATGCATAATGAAATGATTACTCAAGCTGATTAACATATCCATTGTCTCACATACCATTTTCAGGTGGCGAAAACATTTAAGATCTACTGTGTCAGCAATTTTCAAACATACAATATGTTATTATTAACTATGGCCACCGTGCTGTATGTTAGATCCCAAGAACTTGTTACTCCTGTCTAAATGGTACTTTGTGCTCTTTGACCAACATCTCCCTATTTCTTCTACCCTTCAGTCCCTAGCAATCACCATTCCATTCTCTGCTTCTGTGAGTTTTGCTTTTTATATTTCACATATAAGTGAGATCAGATAGTACCTATTTTTCTTTGTCATATTTTTCTTAATGTAATGTCCTCCAAGTTCACCCATGTTTTTTGAAACTGGCAGGAATTTCTTCTTAGGGCTAAACAATATTCTGTTATCTGTCTGTCTGTCCATCTGTCTGTCTATCTATCTATCTGTCTAATCTATCACATTTTTTCTATTCATTCATTGATGGATACCTAGATTATTTCTTTATCTTTGCTATTGTGAATAATGCTGCAATGAACATGGGGGTGCAGATATCTATTAGAGATGTTGATTTTATCTCCTCTGGATATAAATCCAGAAGTGAGATTCCTGGATCACAAGGTAGTTCTATTTTTGAGTTTTGAGAAAACTTCATAGTATTATTTATAATGACTGGGCCAATTTACATTCCCATCAACAGTGTACAAGGGGTTCCTTTTCTCTATACCCTTGCCAACACTTGCTATTTCTTGTCTTTTTTATAGGAGCCATCCCAGCATGTGTGAGGTAATAACTCATTGTAGTTTTGAATTGCATTTCCCTAATGATCAATGATATTGAACACCTTTTTATATACCTGTTGGCATTTGTATATCTTCTTTGAGAAATGCTTATTCACGTTGTTTGCCCGTTTTTAATTGGGTTATTTCTTTTCTTGCTATTAAATTGTTTGAGTTCCATATATATTTTGAAAATTAACCCTTTATTAGCTGTATAATTTGCAAATATTTTCTCCCAATCTGTAGATTGCATTTTCATTTCGTCAATTGTTTCCTTTGATGTGCAGAAGCTTTTTTAGTTTAATGAAATCCAATGTGTCTACTTTTGCTTTTGTTGCCTGTGCTTTTGAGGTCATATCTAAATTATTGCCAAGACCAATGTCAAGGAAATTTTCTCATACTTTTTCAATGAAAATTTTTATTGTTTCAGGTCTTACATTCAAATATTTAGGCCATTTTGAGTCAATTTTTTGTATGGTATAAGATCAGTACAGTTTTATTCTTTTGCATCCATGTATCCAGTTTTCCCAACACCGTTAATTAAGGAAATTACCCTTACCCCAATGTGTGTTCTTGGCACTCTTGTCAAAGTTTAGTTGGGCTGGGCTAAAAAAGTTTAGTGGTGGCTCAAGCCTGTAATCCCAGCATTTTGGGAGGCTGAAACTAGAGGACTGCCTGAGCCCGCGGGTTTGAGACCAGCCTGGGCAACATGGTGAGACCTCATCTCTACAACTAAAAAAAAAAAAAAAAAAAATAGCCAAGCGTTGTAGCAAGCACTTATAGTTCTGGCTGCTTGGAAGGCTGAGGCAAATGGATCCCCGGAGCCCAGCAGGTGGACGCTGGCATGGCTGTGAGAGTGCCACTGCACTTCAGCCTGGGTAATGGAGTAAGACTCCAACTCAAAAAAGAACAGAAGTTTAATTGGCAGGATATTTTTTGTTTGTTTGTTTTTGATAATGAGAATCCTAGGTGATTACTTGGGGGCATAGATACAATGTTGTGGTATAAAAGAGTCTTTTTGCAAAAAATACTCTTGGAGTTTTTTTTTTTTCTTTTCTAATTCCAAAGAATAAAGTCTTACCTAGTGTAATCGGGATCTCTAGTTCAATGTCTTCTTTGAAACCCATGCCATGTTCTTAAGGTGCTGTATACAAGGTATCTAAAATGCATGTTGAATAAATAAATGAATGAGTGCAGTAAACATTTAAGGTTGGATTTCCTTTCTCCAGGAAGATCTGAATTGTAATAAGAAATATCTTGACAAAAATAAAACAAACTAAAAAATTGTAAAACAAATTTTAAAAACCTTAAAAACATATTTGTACTTGGCCTGAGATGATTATATAAGTGCCCATTCTCACAGTTTAACAAGGAAAACAGATGACATTGACACAGGATAATACTGGTTTTATTTGTGAGTTGTGTGTGTGAGGTATGTACAACATTACTGATAGCCAGAGGCAAGAAATTACTCTTCATAGGAAATTTGAGGAGGCTTCTTAGACAACATGATAATTGGACGATTAATAGATCATGGATATGAGGAGTTCAGAAAATGATCTGAACAGGGATAACAGAATAGGAGGATAAAAATACGATGGACTAATATCACATTATACATTAGCAGTAGAGACAGAAATGTGTCAAATTCCTTAGGACTATATGCTTTGGGACATTCTGCTAAAATAATCACAGGTATTATGGGAATATATCATTCAACCATGTCTATTCCCCCCCATGTCACCTTTTTCAAGGTCAGAGTTTTTCCTCTTTCATTCTTAGGTTGCCTTGGTACACGTCCGTGTTGTGACAATCAAGGTTGATTGTCTTGGATTAGTTATACTGTTGAGCTTAATTTTCCTTTTGAGCTGTTAACCATTCCAAATGTGCTTGAGTCTGTGATTAGTTTTGCTGAGGAGATTTTCTGTTTGGGAACGTGGGTAGCTTTTCAACCCTGCTTTTCTGACAGCATTATGCAGATTTAATAAGAACTCTGCTTATAGGAAATTTAGGGAGACAAAAAGATTTTAAACCAATATTATGTTAGTATTTATTATCTTCTGTGCATATTCTGAGCAATGATGGAGATATGGCTTCTACCTAGGAGGTCAGAGTTAACAAAGAAATAACCAAGTATGTTTAATTAAAAAGCCTGATTTACCCCTTATGTACTCCCCTTTCTTAATCTTCTGTAAGGAAAGAAGGTAGCTATAGCAAAAGGCCATTCTCTGCCATCTTTGTCTTAGCTGAGATGGCGTAGCCATCTCATTCTCATGGATAAATGAGTACTGCATGCTAAAGACTTGTTGACATTTCCACAGTAAGGATGATAGTTCCAATTATTGGGTTCTAAAAAAAAAAAAAAAGGATTTAGGCAGGTGCACAATGGATTTCTATATATTTATTGCAAGTACAGTGATGTGCATCTGAAAAGAATCCTAAGAAAAGAATAAGGTAGAGAGGAGGCATTTAAGCATGGTAGTCAGGAAATGGACTCCTAGTCTTGAGTGGATAACTGACTTTTGAGAGTGAGCCTTCCAAGACCTCGGCTTTCTAGTCTACAAAGTGAAAATGGACCAGATTACTCTCAGACCCTTTCTTTTTTTGAAACCTCAAATTACAGTTTGATGTGAACAGTGCTGTGTAATCTAAGTTTTTGAGGATTTGGGTGGAATTCTCATCTGTGACACTATTATTTGCCCAGTATTATTTTTCCCCTTTTTGGTTGGGGAAAAAAAGGCTAATGTTTAGAGGGAGGTGGCATTTTGCCCAGCACTGAGAGAAAAACACTTTCCCAACATTCTTTGCAAGTAGATTTGGCCACATGACTTTCATCTGGCCAAAGACACCAAGAAGTCTGTTGAGAACTCTAGAAAGACTTTTGATGTTCTCAATAAAAGTAAATGACCAATTGGTATCATTATCCCTCTTCTTCTCTCCTTAAATAAGGATGTGAACTGTGGTAGCCATCTTGTGACTATGAGGTAGACTCATGTGCAGAATATAACTGAGTAGCCTCTTATCTCTGGAAATATTTTATGACATAAATAAATACCTATCTGTTTAAGCCACGAGAACTAACTTCAACACTATTTTTTTTCTTGGAGTTTTGAAGGTCAATATATACACTCCCAGAAAATTAAAATTAATCTCTTCAAAATTAAGATATTCACTTAAAATGTTAAATGTTTAGATTTTAATCTTGTTTGCTGTATAATCATTAAAGTATCAGTTACTTTAAATATGTATGGAAAGATATCAAAACGTTTCAAGAAATCTACACTTATTTCAAGGTGTCTACACTGTATACCTATTAATTGTGCAGCTAAGATCAACTTAGTTCAGGGTAGTATAGAGAGGTCTGGGGTAAAACTTGATACAGAAAAGTTAACTTGATTGAGTGTCAGTTATCTTTTTACTGCCATTAATCTTTGGAGATCTTATTTTCCCAAAGAAAGGTATCATACTAAATCACAACAAGATGCTAGATATTCAATAATTACTCCACTGAAAATGCTTAACCTATAGGAGGATAGAAATAATGGTGGAATCATAGGCATCTATGTAGGAAGGTCTTTATATATATAATATATATGAATAAAAACATATTTTATATATGATATATATAGTATAATATATATTTTTGGTAGCTGAGAATTTTCTTTAAGACCTCTTTATTTATTTTTCCAATTAATTAACTTTTTTAAAAATTGGGCAATAAAAATTACATATATTTATTGCATACAATATGTTGTTTTGAAATATGCATACATTATATAATAACTAAATCACACTAATTAACACATGCATTACCTCACATACTTTTTTGTGGTAAGAACACTTAAAATCCACTCTCTTAGTAATTTTTAAGATTACAATATGTGTTACCATGTTATACAATAGATCTCTTGAATTTATTTCTCCTATCTGACTAAAATTTGATATTCTTTGACTAACATCTCCTCAACTCCCCTCTCTCCCAACCTGGTAACCACTCATTTTACTCTCTACTTCTATGGGTTATTTAAGACCTCCTTAAATAATAAAGTAATATCCTGAAGGTAAAAATCTCCCCTACCTCTGCATGGGGCCAACTTGACATCTATAGTGCAAGTTGATTAAAACCTATGTATAGGTTTTATTCTTACTGACAGAGGAACAATTGAGAATGTTGAACTGTAAAGAAAACCAACTAAATTATCTATACTAACTTTTTGGAAGCAGTTAAAAATAAGCATTTAGATATATACTGATATGCCATAAGTGTACCCACACATTATACACTCACTTACCCATAAATTTCTTTTCATTTATTTTTGTCATAGCAACACTGACACGTTGGAAGGTGGCACCAGAGAGAGAAAGATAACTATACTTCACTATAAACAAAACTTGGCAGTAATTAGTTTCTTGTCAATGAAGCACGTGTACAGAGACTTTGCCCACCTGGGAAGTGCTGGTTCATTGCCTTATGTTTCATCATAGCTCCTTCTAGTTTTACAGGAAGCCACACTCTGGGTCTATGGTAGCACAGTGTGGGGAAAATGCTACACTTCTGCTTAGAAGCACTCCACGTCTTAGGTGTGCATTCTGGGTTTCCAAGCACACAGTTGCTTACATGGAAGCCCATGACGTATGGACTATCAATGCTTAATGTGTTTACAGAAAGATCCCCAACTGGGATCTCCTGCTGGAGTAAATGCTAGATATGATCCAGCACACAATACATTTCAATTAAAGCAGAAAGGGATTGCTGCTTCATAGAGTGCAGTGAGAAGCTAGAAGGGGTGTCTAGAATGTAAAATTTGAAGATAAAGTATTGATAATATTAGACAATACCTTCTAGGTATACAATAACTTGGAACAGATCATCTTACCTACCCTTTCTTACCTTGAACATTTTCTTTCAAATCTAGGTGAAATCGGGTTAAAATAACGGGTTGCTTTGTCAGAACAAAACAAAGAAGAACTCAGCTTGAGAAGACCAAGTACACATTGGAGGGGCAAAAGGGGGGAGGGGAAAGCTCGCCCATTTTGCCTTGGTGATGTCCCAGGTGGAGTAGTGGTGGTCATGAAGGAACGTTGGGGCATTTTAAGTGCATGGCCTCGCTTGACAAACATAGTTTAAAACCATCTCAAGGTCTGAACTCAGGAAGGAGACTCTCCAAGTAGAAAATAAGGATTTGATTAGGTTCCAGTTCTCCACTTCCCCTAAGTTGCAGTTTTCTCTTTGGGGCTTTCTAAAGCCATGCAATTCCTGCTGTCATCGCCATGTTCAGCAGTCAGGAGTTGGCGGCGCCTCTTTCAGCATTCTAACCTCTTATGAACCTCAAACCCCCTTGTAAATGTTTTCCCTCAGCATAGATGACATTTTTAAGATAAGAAAAAATAATAGAGAGACAATATTGCCTAAAAAAGAAAAGATAATGATATAGTTGAAGAATACATTTTTTAAATCCTATGAAAATAGAAAAATTCACTAGTACAAAGGTTTTTGTGTGTGTGTGTGTGTTTTCTTGTCTTAAAATTGCTGTGTGATAACCTCCAGAGAACTAGAAAGACTACACTGGCTTTGGATTCTTGATCACCTAATTCCTGATCTCCATTGAGTATACATGTTTTAATTTGTCATTATTGGAATTATCTCCTGGACCATTTGCCCCTATTCCAGTGAAAACCAAAAGATCTTATTTTAGTGCATTAACACTCTTTGGGCATCTTCACCCAATTCTTTGTCATGGCTCTCTCATTACTAATGGTTGGATTTGTCTACGTGGAGACTCGAATGCCATAATGTCCACTTCATGGAAAATAAGTGACAACATCTTGACCATAGCATACACAGGCAATCTTACTGGCATTTGATCCACTTGGTCTAGCTGTAAAACAGGTTTATCTAATAAACTTAGATTATCAAAGATAAAATAATTTGAAATCAATTCAGGTTATTTCCTTGCTTGCATTTTTTGAAAACAGTGAAGGTTACTCATAGCTCACAGCATACAATTTTTACTTTTTTTCTTCTAAAACTTCCTTCACCCCACTCACATAGACTTCACTGATCTATTTGCAAATTCCTTTTTAAAAAATCATTTCTCCCCACCTTCCCACCTCAACAAAAAACTTTTTCCCAACCCAAGTCCAAACTTCCCTTCTTGTTCTATCCAATTTCCTTTTACTCTACATTACAGAGGCCTGAATGACCACCCTGGGATGCTGGCAGAAGGAGCAGAAGTCTCCTCAGCAAGTTGCCAAGGGAGGGGAACAAACTAAGAAGGTGAAACTGCCTTTTTAGTGGGCAGGGGAAGGGGAAAGTTTGAGACTCTCAGATGTTAACAATGTTTGTTCTTCCCTACTTAGAATAAGAGTACATGCACTCATTCTGGGAATATTGGTGTGTCTAGTTTTCTTTACTGGAAATATACCTGGAGGACTCAAATCACCCTGTAAAAAGGATACCTGCACATGAGTGCATATTGCAGCATTATTCACAATAACAAAAGCATGGAACCAATAGTGCTACCCATTGAAAGAGGACTGGATAAAAAAATGTGGTACCTATACATGATGGAATATTACACAGCCATAAAGAAAGACAAAATTATGAACTTTGTAGTAACTTGGATGGACTTAAGAGTCTATAATACTGAGTGACCTATCACAGAAACAAAGAACTGATTATCACATATTCTCACTCATAAGTGGACCTTGCACAGTTATTGTAATACTGTAAGAAAGGGATTGGCAGTAGTGGGAAACTGCCAGGGGGAGGGGGCGGGATTGTCAGTAGTAGGTAACTGCCAGGGGAGGGGGACACACCTCATCAAAAAGGGTACCTGTGTAATTAACATTTGTATACCTAACCCTGAATTGTACCCCACATCTTTAAAATAAAATTTAAAAAATACACATACTTAAAAAGGACAAATTGCCCGGGCCCTCTCTCTACTCACTACTCCTGTCCCTCCTCATGTCCCTCATCCAGAGTCAAGGACCCAGGTCCATCTCTGGTCCTGAGATGACCTATTTTTAATTCTTTAATTGATAATATAGCAAAGCTATGGCCCTTATATTTGGAGTCCTATCAAACCCCTTTCTCTCCATTACAAAGGAGAAAAATTCTTGTTGCTGATATTTTTGGGGATGGTAGCTGGGTTTTCAGGTGCTTTTCCCCCAAAGCATATTTAACATTGGCCTCAGATATGTGAATTTTACTTTAATATGGCTTTTAAGCAAGGAATATAGAGCTCAAAATAGCAAAAGCACATTTGAAATGGTTGCGGGAATTGAGAAGATATGAGATTGTGAATGTTGGAAGTAAATTCTTCTTTGAAATTTTCAATATACTTTCTGGATCAGCAGTCCCCCTTCCCCCTTGACAAGAAACTCTATGGTTTGCAGGAACACAGTGGTTTAATAAAATTGGCCTTCTTCCTTCTACTAAAAGTTTACCTGCGAGAGCCCCGAACATAATAAAATCAGATTATGAAGGCAATCATATTTACTTGTAATAAATCAAATCTTGCAGACATCAGTTAAGTCTCCCTACTGCACTGGGACAATATCATGCGTGCATACATCAATACCTGAGGTGTCAGAAATATATTTCATAAGTTCAGAAAAATTGCACATACACTTGCAGCACCATTATGAGCAGTGAATTTGTAATGTGAACATTATGATGTATAAAGTGGCTTTGTTCCTACATTTAATAAGCACCGCATGTCAAGCCCACAAACATAATGGAATTTGCTGGTGATTTCTTACCATTAAATGTAGGTTATTGTTTTCAGGGGAAAAAAAAAGAAATTTTCCATGCTTTGCTAACATTATCCATTTCTAAGCACACAACCTTCCTCAATATAGTAGCAATCTCTCTAAATTAGTAAATAAATAAATAAGTAAAACCAGACCTACCACTGTGACGTTAAATTAGGTTGGACTGAAATAACCATTGGCCCCATTCTTTGTCTAGAACTAGCTGCTATGTGAAGCTGTGCCTTTTCTTTTTCAAAGCCAGTTTTTAAAATTATAGCAGTCCCCAAACTCACTGTCCTCTGTAAAAAGCTCCCCAAAATAATATGGTATTTTCAGCATAGCTTCACTGAGCTTTTATGGCTCTTGCCCCAAGCCCAATAATTCAAATGGCCTTCCTTATCACTTGTAAAATGGAATCTGAATTCAAAGAGTTAGTAACTTTTGCAGTAGTTATTTAGGAGAATTGATACTTGTGTGTACAGTAAGTCCCTACATACAAACTTTAAGTTGCAAACTTTCTAAGATGCAATAGTGTATCTTTGCATGACTAATCACGTAAGTTAGTCCTTGTGTCTGGCATACATTGTCACGTGCATACAAGATATTGTACTGTAAGGTTTAAAATGTTTTCTTTATTTTTGTGTATTTTATGTATTATTTGTGTGAAAAGTATTATAAACCGATTACAGTACAGCACTATATAGCCAATTGCGTTAGTTGGATATCTCAGCTAACTTTGTTGGACTTACAAACATGCTCTCAGAACGGAACTCATTTGGATATAGGGGACTTAGTTATTTGTCTTAAGTATTTTAAAATTACTTTGTAGGTTTATTATAAGAATGAATGTATGTTCCACTGTTGAGAATGTCTAAGAAATGAGTTAATGAGTGATAAGTGTAGGAAACTTTTTCCTTTATTTTTTCAAGAATATTTCCTCAGTAACCTGTGATGTCTGACTGCTTTAGTACATTGGCTCATGTTCTCTTAGTGGAGGGAGAATGGTTAGAGTAGTATAGAGACTAGAAAGGTCAGCAGTAAAGTTGATAAATCTGTGTGGAATCAATGTCTGCGGCAGGAGACAAGGCATATCTGAGGATGCTGGAAATGTGGGTTTTACTAGGCAGTGTACCATCTATCAAGCAAAGTCAGTGCTTATTATTTTTTTCAAGCACTGGCATGTGGAAAGATTTCACAGATTCCCCCATAAGTTCCTTTTTCTTCTTTTCCATTGTGTTTCACATTTCCCATCTGTTCTAGTTTTTTCAATGCCACTTTTTTTTTTTTTTTTTGAAGTACATCCTAGGTGTCATGATTGTTTTCAGAATTAAGTAAATTGAAATGTTTGATGAAGTCTGTACTTACGAGGGTCTTAACAGATAGGGAGATAAGACAGTAACAGCACACAAAGGGGTTATTGATAATACAAGATCCAGTACATGCTCAAATGAGTGTTTACTGACAACAGTTGTGCTTTATGAAAGGAGAGAGAATGTGGAACTGAGTGGCGAGTTTGAGTGGGGATTGTGAAGAGGGGTAGGTTTTGTATTTGAACATAATATAAACAGAGGGAAGAAAGGCCTAGAAATATACTTTGTACTTTCTGGGAGGAAGAAAATTCATTACTGTTTAATTTTGCTCTTTAAATTCTACCCAAAGAAATATCAAGCACCTCTTTAAAAAGTTCAGAACTTTTACTATTACAGAGTATTTTTAAATGGAACATTCTCCCCTTTTTGATGTCTTAGAAATAAGCATTGCTATTCACAGCTGCTCTCAAAGGTGCTACTTCAAAAACCACCCACTCTGGATCTTCAAAACAGGTTGGTATTTTTGAAGAGTCCCTTGGTTTATTGTTCATAACACTTAGGTTGGATATATACACAGTGGAAAAACAAAGTTCAGGGCTGCAAGGAACCAAAAACACAAGTTTTGTGGCCCTTAAAGTTTAAGGAGAAAAGAAAAAGGGAAGAAATGGAAGGGAGGGAGAAAGAGAAAAGTTCAGCAAATATTGCTTCAACACATGCTACATGCCAGGTTTCTGCCAAGTTCCTCCCATTTCTTTCAACCACACAATGACCCTTTGAGGCAACTATTAAGACTATCCCTGTAGTTACAGGCTGGGGATGCTATGAAGAGAGACGTTCTATGCTGCCAAGGGACAGGAAGAACTGTGCTTCAAACTCAGGTCCATCTGTTCCACAACCCACTTGATTTTTCTACTGAATTTATTATCTTGCTAATAAGACTATCAAGAAGGGCAAGTGTCTGATTTGTTTTGTTTTATCTTGTTTTCAAATGTATCTTATTTAACTGAACACAGCCTTAAGATCTCAAGGCTTAAGGGACTTCAAATCCTTTCCTTATTCCTAACTAGTTGATGGCACAAAAGCAAATTTTACCGGTGGATTTAATTTCTAGTTATTCAATTAAAACTTTTTGGGTGACTGATGATCATTTTTTTATTAGTAGCAAAGATTAAACATCATTAGGTGAAATGTCTTTTCTCTGTCTAAGTTTGGTAACTGTTACTATGCTTTGAATGTTTAAGGTCTCCCAAAATTCCATGCTGAAATTCTTACCCCCAAAGTAGTATTAGGAGGTGGAGTCTTTGGGAGATGATTAAGTTGTGGGGGCAGAACCCTCATGAATAAGATTAGTTCCCAAAAGAGACTCCTCCTTTCTATTATGTGAGGTTAGAATGAAAAGACAGCTGTCTACGAAGAAGCAGGGTCCTCACCATACACCAAATCTACTGGTGTCTTCGTTTTGGAGTTCTCAGTCTCCAGAACTATGAGAACTACATCTCTGCTATTTATAAGCCAGCCAGTCTATGGCATTTTTTGTAGCAGTCAGAGCAGACTAAGAAGTGAGAATGACTTGTTTTCTTAATTATCTTCACTCATATGATCAATTTTTGAGCAATGAGGATAAAGTCTTCAGTGTGATGGTGTTGTCATGTGTCAGCTTGGCTAAACTGAACCACAATTCTCCGAATTCCCTTTCTTGCATGTTTTTGAAAGAAGTGGGCCACTAGAGAGATTCCTGTGTGAGGTTTGGTGAGCAAAAGCAAGCAGGGACCATGTGGCAGCTCACATACTGTTTACTGCTGGCTCACTTCATTGGTGTGGGGCAGTAGCTAATAATCTCCCTACCTTTCTATGGGTCCTTCTTCAGCTTTTCTGACTCCTATACCAGTTATTATTTGGCTCCATGATGAAGTTTCCCACAATATGAAGGATTCCCACAATATCAAGGTTAGAGGCAGTGAGAACTGACATGGTTCCAGTCCATGCCTGTGGGCATCAGCTTATGTGTGTGTGTCCCAGCTTGTTCTTGCTGACAAACAAGGGATTGAATTGTGTTTCCTAAAGATACATTGAAATCCTTACCCTTGGTACCTCAGAATGTGACCTTCTTTGGAAACAGAATGTTTACAGAGGTAAATAAATGAAAATGAAGTTGTATGAATTTATCCAATTGGACCTAATCCAATATGACTGGAATCCTTATAAAAAGGGGAAACTTGGAAACAAAAACATTCATAGAGAAAAGATGATGTGAAGAGACATTGGAAAATTTCCTGTGAATGTGTAGGACCAAAATGATACATCTGCAAGCCAAGAGATGCCAGAGATTGCTGGTGGGGTGCATGGAACAGATTTCTCATGGCCCTCAGAAGGAACCAACTCTGTTAGCAGATACCTTGAGAAACAACAAATATATGTTATTTTAAGCTACCTAGTTTATGATGCTTTGTTATGGCAGCCTTGTAGACTTCAAGCTCCAGTATCAGATGAAAGACAACAGCCTTATAAAGATTACCTAATCAGCTTCCACAGTTGTGTAAGCTCAAATTCCTGTAATGATTTCTTAGTAACTCAACTTCTCTGATTGAGTCCTAACTGATAGGCAGAAAAGAAATTAGCTTAAAAAGGACCACAAAGCTTCAAGCACAATTGCACAGTAGGTAATTTAAGGGTAACAAGAAGAGGAACACTACTATGATGTTAAACTGAATAAACCTGAATCTTAATCAATGCAAAAATCTGACATCTTAAAGTTCTTCTTTTTCTTCTAAACACCCTGGCTATGCTATTAAACTTGTTAGTTTATTGATGTTGTCTGTATTTTCACTGTTTAAAAGCAATAATTTTTATTTTCACCAAGTCACCAAGCCCTGAACAATTTATGTTCTTTCAAAAAAGCTGAATAAAAATTTTGGGAATATTGTTTCATGCATTGCTGTATACAACATAATAATTGTGATTAATATTGCAACTTTCTTTGAAAAAAACTCAATGCTTGGCAGATATTACTTTATTAAAACCCTACCAGTGTTCTTTTGACTTAAGAGATAGCACAATTAATTATCACTGCTTTCAACACAATCTGGGACTAGCAGCTGGTCAGCAGGAAAGCCAGGAACAGCACCCCAGCGGTTGTTCAAATCCCCAGGCTAATGTGTTATTTCCTCATGGAGAATAGCCAATCTCTGTTAAGGTTTTTTATTTCCTGGGATTTTTATTAAAATTATAATGTTTTTTTCTTAAGATTGCTAATTGTTTTAGATCTAGGCTGAGGAAAACGTCTTTGTCACTAAACCATACAACCTAATAACAATAACAAAATGTGTTCAAGTTAATTTTCTCTATGAACAAAAGCATTCTAATATCTCAAAATTGGTCTTTGGATTGTTGGCATTTTTTTTACAGTAAGGTATCATGTTGTAAATGATCATTTAATGTTATTTAATCTTTTCATTTAAAGACTTTAGAGATATTCAGAAAGCTATCTGAGATGCAACCATTTGTAATGTATTTTATAAGTAGTCTTGGCAAAACAGAGACAGTGGTCACTCTTAAAACATTGCTTTATTGGCTTTAATCATGTCATCAGTTCAGTTATAAACTCTTAGAAGTATACCAACCTATTCTCAAATAGATTTGTGATTTTAATATCTTTCCTAAGGAAGAACACAAGAACAAATCTAATCAGCACAAGTTCATGGTATCTAATGACTTTAAACTTGGTTCTGGTGCTGCTTTTTTACTTGATACCATATAAATTACTTATATTACTATGGAGAACTTTGATATAGAATATTCATCATTTTGTCAAATTTCATTTTTCCCTCTTTATCCTGTTCTGCATGCTGCAGCCAATATAATTATGTAGTACATCCTTTTAAACACATGACAACTCTCCTGTAAAGAGGCCCCTATGTAAGAGATACTTTTTCTTTTTAATAGCCTGATCTGTTTCAGTTGTCTTTTTAAAATATTAAGATGTGGGAAATAGTAATAACCTATTTTTTTACCAGATATCTGTGACACAGTAACAATTAGTTATTGGATTATTTTAACTCTCTATGCAAAATAACTTATTTGCTTGAATAGTCAAAATAGTGAGTTTAAAGTTAGCTGCAGGGGGTGACATAATTATGGTTATTAAGAATAAAATATTTCTAGTTAAGGGAATCACAGACATTTTTTCAGAAAGAATAAGCAGGAAAGGAAGAACTGTGAATAAATCAGTCAGAGAGCTGTTGGGAGCAGTCAGTTACTTACAGAAAGGGAGAAGGAGACAGAAATGAAAAGAATAGAAGTAGAATCAGAGCGAGAGGGAATTATATACCGGTAAACCAATAAGTATTAAAGAGACAACATTTCGCTTCCATGAATCATTGAGTTGTGTTTACAACCAAGTAATTAATTACTTTATTCAACAAAGTAGCTCACAAAGTAGATGGAACAGGCAGAACTGGCCATATAGCATAAAACGGAATAAAACCTATAGGTAAATTAAGAGTTAAAATGAGAACTAGATGTTGAGTAGGGTTTAAGAGAGTTAAATTCTGGATGCTCATATATGTGCTCATATTTCTTTTAATTATGTGCTGAATTGCATGTTTTTTTAAGAAACAAAGTTAACAAAATGATAATCTACATATTATTTATAAAATACATTTGCATTAACAGAACCAGAATCATTGGTGTTGAAGAAAGCAAATTAATTAGCTTTCAGGAGGTTTGGCTTTTGATTCCAATTCTGCCATAAAACATTTTTTCACCTTGAACAGTGATTACCTAAAATGTCCTCATTTCTATACCTGTAAAATAAATAATTTTGGGTAACCCAGTATTTTTCAAACTTGATTTTTAGCCATAAAATAATTTGTTCAAGCAGAAATCTTATCTGAAAACCCAGTGAGCAAACCTCTAGAGCTGCCCTGCTTGAAGCTGAGTTGGATGAGAGCCTTAAAAGCCAAATGAGCTCCACCCTACTCCTGCCCTACCCTAAAACAGCACAAGGCAGCTTACTCCAGAACTCTAAGTTTTGTGGAAATTACCAACCTCCAGAGATGATATTTTGATGTAATTATTTCTCCTTTTAAATCAGTCTAACATTTCTGGTTTAAGGTAATTTGCTTTTGGGACCCACCATCTGAAATTATTCTGGTTTACCATTCTTTTATTTTCTTCCTTCAGTCATGTTTTGAATGTGTTTTTCTTTTGTCATTAGTACTCTCCAATTATTATAAAAACTGTCTTCAATGACGCATTAGCACTTCAGCTCCCCTTTGTTCACCTATTTTCTCTGGGAATTCTGTGATTGGGGTTATAGTTTCACAGCCTGGAGGAAATCTTCCTTCACTAATGTACATCATTCTCACTCTTCAGCATCCCAGAATGTTCAGGCCACCATCTATTTCCAGTATACCATATGCTGATGTTTCATAATTTCAAACATTTCATATATAACTGCACTAAAGGCTTGTTTATGAAATGAGACAATTAACGGTGAATTCATTCAGTTGTGGTGTTTTTGCTTATGCTGCCAAATAGAACAATTTACTTGTTTCTCTAGAGTTTGCTTTATTTCTGTCATTACTACTCTTTGAAGATTCAATAAGAAATATAATAAAATCTTGCAAGCATATGTCAATTGTAGATTTATGTTTTTATTTTTTTGAATCAAAGAATGTGTATGCATAGCTTTAAATGTCATGTAGCTTTATACAGCCCATAATAAGAAACAATATGTCTCATTCCATTTTTCTCTATTCTTGATTCCCATCTCTGGCAAGTGACCACTACTTATGTTTTCTTCTAGTATTTACCTCTATATTTCTAAATAATTTAAATTTTATTTTAGATATTACCTATTGACCGTTGACCAAATCTACAGCCCTGAAAGGCAGACGTCCATTCCTTCCAAACTACTAGTGCAGTTATATCACAATTTACATAAATCAATAGTGCTTACATGGTTATGGCTCTGTGAATGTTATTTATAGTTAAACCACATAAAGCACAATGACTATATTTTTAGATGTACTACTTTTTGTTTTTCTGGAGTTAGTAATTGCTTTGCTTTTTTATTTTCTGTTTTCTAAGTACTTATTTACAAACTCTTTAGAAGTGCAATTCTTCACTTTATAGCCAAAAAAATCAGGTAATACTTCTATTATTGTTATCTTGTATTTTTTGGTGAGAGGTATTATATTCTTGAATTTTGTCTGTTTGCTTTTTTGTCCTAGTCCACAGCTATAGTTCTAGGTTAACTTCATTGTCTTGAGCTGTATCTTCTGTTTCCTGGATTACCTGGGTTTTTTTCTTTATTGATTTATTACCTCATTTGGCATAGCACATTGTCTAGTGCAGGGGTCCTCAACCCCAGGCCATGGATCAGTATCCGCACATAGCAGGAGGTGAGCGGCAGGTGAACAGAGCTCTGCCTTCTGTCAGATCAGTACAGCATTCGATTCTCATAGGAGCATGAACCCTATTGTGGACTGTGCATGTGAGAGGGATCTGGGTTATGCACTTCTTATGAGAATCTAATGCCTGATGATCTCCACCCTCCACCTCCCCACCCTTCCATCTTCCAATCCCCTCCTGTCCATGAAAAAATTGTCTTCTGTGAAACCAGTCCCTGATGCCAAAATGGTTTGGAATCACTACTTTAGTGGATGTCTGAGAAGTGGTGCATGGGAACTACATTTCATAAGATATTAATATCTGGAAAACATATTTTTTCTATCTTTGCACTTGGTTGATAGTTTGACTCTGAGGATTCTAGACTAAAAATCATTTTCCCTCGGAATTTTAAAGGCATTTAATCATTATCTTCTATCTTTCAATTTTGCTTTTGAGAAATCCAGTGTCACGTTGATTTCTAATCTTTAGTAATATGTTTTATGTTTCTTCTCTTTGGACATATTTGCCATCTTCTCTTTAGCCATGCTATTCTGAAATTTTATAATAATGTACTTAATGAACATTCAGTTTCAGTTTGTGGACTCCTGGCCTTTTTTTCTAGAACATTTGAGTGTGGGCATTATTTACTTGACCATCTCTTTCTTTCTGTTTTTTTTTTTTTCTTCTTCTATTTTTTACGTCAAGGACATCTATTAATTTTACTTTGAACCTTTTGCACAGAGTTTTTAATTCACTTGTATCTTACTTATCATTTCTCCTCTCTTTTGTTTGTGTTATTTTTGTTGTGCTTTCTTGTTGAGAAATAGTTGGGAAATCACCTCATTTGTCATGTCTTAATGAATTTTCAATTTACCCTATTTTTAATTTCAATAATTCTTTTAGAAATGTTATCACTCTTTCTATTTTATTAAAATAACTATTATTATTTTTAGTATTGCTATAACCGCTTTTAATTTCTCTAAAGATAGTAGTGATATTTTATAATATAATTTTCTGTTCTACTATTAGTGTTTTGATTCCAGAGTTCCCTAATTTGTTTTAGTCCTTGTGTTTCTGATTGAGACTTTCCTCAAATCTCTAGTTATTCTTAGCTGGCCCATTCATATTTGAAGCATGAGGATTGACTGGAAACTCTGAATCCTTAACTAATACATATCAGATGATTCAACAGAAACTGATTATTTAATTGAGAGATTCCCAACTGTTATTTCAGGCTGATCAATCTCCTCTGAAAAGAACTGGGCAATCTTTTGCTTGGAACTATAAACTTGGCTGCCGGTATTCTCTGTGCTGGTGGAATAAAGGAACTGGTAATTTCACTGTTCTTTTTGTGACATTCATTAAGTCGTCTGTTTTCAACTGTGCCTAATGTTCTCAAATCTATACTCCCTCTGGTTCAACCTCTCCAGAGAGTGTACTCTGATCTTTCAGTTTTCTGATGGGGTGGAGGAAGGATAGATGCTTGACTATGTGGGTGGGGGAGGGAGTTTTGTATGGACTGGCTTTATAATTTGCAGTCCCAGTGCAAAATAAAAACGTGGAACTACTTGTTCAAAACTTGTTAAGAGTTTCAAGATGGCAGCAGTAGGTCATTAAACTGCATGGGGTCCTCTTAAACATGGGATTCTGCGCAAGTAAATAGATTGCATGTCTATGAAGCCAGCTTTAACTTTTGGTATCCAACTATTTCTTAAATGAATTTTAAACTATTTTTTAATAGCACTACTGTACCCTAAGTTCTTCAGAGGCACCTGTTGTCTCTAATGCTTGAGTTTATTGAGCTTCTGTGGCACAAATGAACTTAGCCTCTTGGCTTTTCTCTTCTCCTCAAAACTGTCTCTCCACAGCACTTGATTTTTCATGTTGCTTTAGTTATCTCTCTGTCTTTGAGCCTGATGATTGTGTTGACTATTTCATATGTTGTCCTCTCCTCTCTTGTTCCCTTTGTCCTTATGGATTTTTTTGGTCTTCTTTCCACAAGTCTATTTTTTCTCATTTTAATAGTGTTTTGGAAGAAATGTGAAATAAGTGCTTACTTTATATCTGGCCTATTTAATAGAAAAATCTATATTTTAGTTTCATATTTTTATAAAGCCTTTCTCGGTGATTTTTAAAAAAGATTTATACTTTCCATAAGGATCAGCATCTTTATCTGTTTAATAAATTATTATATTTTAAAATATTTGAAAAGAAAAACCTTAAACTTAACAAGCAGTAATTAAGTAGTAAGGGAATTTAGTAACAACTGCTCACTTATTTTGATCATTAAACTAAATTCTTAGATATGCTTTCTATATTAAAGTTATCTATATTATTTAATCAGTCAGCATTTAACAAATATTTATCGAATACTTCCTATGGACCAGGTACTACTCTGAATGCTTGATTATATGACATATTTATTAAACATGATTGTAATTGGTAGGGTTGGAACTCCCTTGGAGGGAATCTTGGAGAAAGTCAAGCTCAATGTCTTCATTTTCAATATGACAAAAATGAAGTTCAGAGAGATTACTAGATTATGAACTTTTTAAAGAAAGAGATTTAAAGTATTTTTAACCTCTTTGTTGTTAGTTGCTTTGCATCAATAAGTTGATGATTTAAAGGATTTGTTTTTAAGTGTTTTACAAGATAAAGTATAATTTAAAACATTAAACTACAGGTGACATACATCTTATTTATTGTAATTATTCTCTGACATAGTGAAATCTATGAAGATGTACACAGTTCTCAGACACTTGCATTTTAAGCATTAAAAAATACCAAGTAATTTAAAAAGCCTAAAATTGAACAGGAATTATGTAATTTTTCTATGCAAGTGAACCAAATGAAAGCTATTCATCAAAAAATCCAAGAACTTTTGCCTTGAGGAAGGGCATATTATCAGAACATCTCCAATGAAAATCTTTTGGGGCAGCAATGATACTCTGAATGTGACCTGGTTGGGATGTCCATCTAGGAAAGACATAAGCGATAGAAAGACCAGGAAGAAATTAGAGCAAATTTGGTGCTGATAACTATCAGGGGCTTTCAAAGCACCACCTTCATTAGGTCCTTAGATTTGTGGTGACCACAGTAGCCAGAGTTCACATGAACAGGAGATGTTCAGTTGCGACACCTTGTAGGAGGGTGACCTCAAGATGAAAGCTGGAAATGAAACTTTCTTTTTTTTTTTTTTTGAGTTGGAATCTCACTCTGTCACCCAGGCTGGAGTGCAGTTGCCGTTCTAGTCACCTCAGCCTCGACCTGCTGGACTCAGGTGATCCTTCCGCCTCGGCCTTCCAAGTAGCTGGAACTACAGGTGCCCGCTACCACGCCCGGCTAATTTTTGATTTATTGTAGAGATGAGGTCTTGCCAAGTTGCCCGGGTGGGTCTCGAATCCGCGGGCTCAGGCAATCCACTCACCTCAGCCTCCCAAAGCGCTGGGATTACAGACTGAGCCACCAAGCCTGGCGAAAACTTTCAGTTTGCCTTTGTCAATGCCTTCTTGATAACAGATAAAGTAGTTCTAAAAAGCAAAAATTAGGACTCCCATAGTCTCTTGAAAGCAAAACCCAATTCATAATTTGCAAGGTCATTTTCTATCCTTTTGTACTTTTTTCCCCACTAAACAATTACTAAGGTGGCCAGAATTGACTGGATATCTACAATGCACCAAGAATTGTGCTAAGTACTTTTCTTATATTGTTCTATTTGAATCTTACAGTAACAATTTTGCAAGGTAGGTGTTTATAGATGGGGGAGTTATGGCTCAAATAGATGGAATGAAGGCCAAGTGAGGGAACCCGATTTTGAATCCAGTTTTCTCCGACTCCAGAGCCCATGCTCCAACCAAACAGGCAGAGCCCATGCTTACAACACAATTGATTAGATTATGTTAGTGTGCTCATGATGTTTTGGTAGGTTATACTGATGACTGATTGAATACCTGATAACAAAAATAGTGAGATGAGAAAATTAGTGTTATCAATAAAGATGGTTATACCAAACATGACTGTATGAAAACAACTAAAAACATTGTGTAAAGACATTCATAGGACCCAAGGATTTCCATCTGACCTCTCATCATAGATCATCAAATATAAATGATAAAGACTCGAGTTTAGCATATCATATAATGAGAGCTGCATCATAGACCATTCTTAATTTTCTTTACTCATTAGTTGGCATCCCTAAAAGTGAAATAAAACAAAATTAAGCTAAGCTCAGCTCTAGATTCTTACTGAGGTATATAGCATTATCCTTAGAAAAGCATCATATATTCAACAAAACACAAGCACTGAGAGAAAAAAACTAAAGATGTATTTTAAGATTGTTCTGTTTATTCAAACACATTAAAGTTTTCTTAAGATTAAAAACATCTTGCTTTTAGTAGAAACATCTGACAAGAAACCCTGCGTCCCCCAAACCAGCAGAAATTGCAAAATTTATTAAGAAAATGAATAGAATTTGGAATAATCACTGATAAAGAGGAGAAAATTAAACACAAATTAGTTTGACTTTCCTTTCTTTGTGTTTTTAATTCTCCAAGAGAATATGATGTTGTTTTAAAAAAAAAGAAGAGTTGGTTATTTAGAAACCTTGTTTGTTAGAGGTGTGTGTGTGTGTGTGTGTGTGTGTGTGTGTGTGTGTATGCACTTCTGATTCAATTACTTATTTTTATCCCCTAACAACAAGGAATAATAATATATGGATTTAGATTTTTTAAAAAGCATATAGACCACAGATATTGTTTTACCTAGAAGGAGAAGGAAGGAAGAAGGAAAGAAGGGAGGGAGAGAAGAAAGGAGGGAGGGAAGGGGGAGATGGCAGGAAGAATTTTGATTTGCTGACATCAGAAAGTTATATGCATAACTAGGGCTTTAGCAAAGTGGACTTCAGGAAAGTCAGAGCACTTACTGGCAGAGGAAAAATATTCTGTGGGTCTTAAAACCAATTGCCAAGGTGCCAGGGCTATTCATTGCCTACGGTTTAGCACATATGTTCTTTAACTCAGGAAGAGTTGAAGTTTTTAAAAACATGATTTATCACAAAATTATCAAAATACTTTAAATGCTTGCGTGTTACCTTGCAAGTAGAGTAAAATCTCAGACTCTTCACAGTTCTTGACATGCTAGTCAAAGACATTTGAGTCCTGGGTCAGGGACAAAGGACTTTATCACTCACTGCACAGCAAGCGTGTATTCCTTTTGTCTATTGACTCCTGCAGAGGTGACATGGAGGGGTCCAGGTAGATGCTGCACACACCATGATTTTACATCACAGTTGAGGAACCCTAAGCTTAGGGAACTTGAATCTTTTATAATATGAAGTAAGAAAACCTGCCTGCTCTCTGCTACTGAAGACAACATTCTGTTTATTATCCTAGGTAGTTTGTAGCCCTGTCCTCTCCTCCAAAGGAAGATACTATCTCCATCTTCCAAGGTTGTTAGCTATCCAGACATTCCTAAAAAGATAATTAAGAACAAAAAGATATAGAGGACATGCATAAACATGACAGACCCATGGAAAACTGCTCTCCTGACAGAAACATAGGGGTGCTATACTAAATATTCTGAGCCTGGATCAGTAATAAATTCCTAGGGAGAGCCTATTTCAAAGATTTGGCAACTTGACAGCTGAGCCTGCTTCAGCTGTCCTTTCATGTGTGAGTTACGGACAGGATGATGATTAGAGTAAATAAGACCTCTCCCATGCCTCCAAATATCTTCCTCATATGACTTAATCATTAGTAACCCAACTAGTAACAAACTTCTCAATTATGAAGTAGGCAAATTATTTTGATGTTTCTAGTTGTATATAATTCTATCTATCTATCTATCTATCTATCTATCTATCTATCTATCTATCTACCTACCTATCTACCTATCTATCTACCTATCTAACTACCTCCCTCCCTACCTACCTACCCACCTAATCTATTATTTACCATCGACTTATCATCATGTATCATTATGGGAACATGCTTATTTAGAGATTACAAAGTCAAATGTCTACAAGGGCTGACGGGTAACCTAAATGTTAAGTGAGCCAAGTATAAACTATATTCCTCAACCTCAGTACTCTTGACATTTGAAACCTGATAATACTTCATTGTTGGAAGCTATCCTATGCATTGTAGGATACTCAGTTAAACTCCTCGCTTCTACTCACTAGATTCCAGTAGCACACCTACCCCCAATTATGACAACCCAAAATGTCTTCAGCTTCTGCCAGATGTCCCCTGAGAGACAAAAATGACTCTGTGTTGAGAACCACTGATAAGGAAAACTGAAAAACTCAGTTCAAAAGGTATAGGCTCTATTTCCTTCCAATTGAGTGTTGTGCGGCAGGAAGACTGCCTTATTATTAAACAATTTTCAACAGAAATAATATCTGAAAAATTTTCAACAGCAGTCAGAAACCTAGACATTTTTAAGTGTGAAAGCACTCAGTTTAAAAATATTGGATAGGTCATTTTTTAGTAATGGCCAGTAGGAAAGAGAGTGGTATAGGTTATTTGAAATATGCAGGGTACTTTGAAATAATGTGGAAAAGGAGTTGGCCAAAGAAAGAATGAAGTGAAAACAAACAAACAAAAAACAACCTTTTGCTTTGAGATTGGCATGTGTATATATTCCTCACGGACTCTCCCTAGTATTCCTTTTACCTGTCTTGGCTGTACAAGGACTTCACCTGTAGCAAGTTGGAACTTTTACAACGGCATTTCCAAGAAGCCTCTCCACCATGTCCTGGCTCTCCAAGAGAAAATTAAACTCACAGGAGGAAGATGTATTATCATAGCTCTTTTATCAACCGTATGCACCATTTGCTGGTTTATCTACCTAGGATATTAGGTGTGCACTCTACTGGAAATAAACATATTTATAAAACCAGCATTCTTAAAATATGTTATTCATTTGTACTAAGACTTCTGCTCACTCTCTTATTATATACTATGAAATAAATGCCTCTGAGTCAATTTTCCAAAAATGATAGTTTTTATACAAATCCTTTAATACCAATACTATATTTATGGAACATGGAGCAACATAAAGGCTGTTCTTAGGGTGGTATTCTTTTTTTTTTTTTTTTTTAGTTGAGAAACATTCTGAATGTATCAAATCTACTAAGAATATGTAAACTAAGAACTACAGTTAATTTCATTGTATATTGAGTGATGACATACTATTTAGTAAATGGGAATAGCATTTTTTTGCATAGTAAGAAATATAATTCAGAGTGATTCAAAAGAAACAATACCATATTGCAACTGAAAGACCAGGTCAGGCTCATTGAAATCAAACTTTTACCTATCATTCATATTTAGCCATTTATTCTAGAAATCATTTTGCTGACTTGGAATCCCTGAAGTCCAGTTTTGACAAGACTAACTCTCTAAAGTGTGAGAAGATAGTGATAGCAGAGTCTAGCAGTTTAAAAGTTATATACTCAGGAAATATTTCAAAGGGTGTTAGACTGAATAAAGAAGTCTACCGTCTTTATGATGCCAACGAATCTAAACTTCACAACATGATATCTTCGGTTGCCAAGGTGTGTTCTTTGTAATTCAGTGACCAAAAATGGTTTCTGAAAGCTTCACCCTCGCAATTCTCCTTAGAAACAAATGGAGTTCTAAGTACAAGTGTGGGGTAGAGGAAAGTTTGCTTAACTTCCCTAGGCTGATATTTTTCTTCATGTTACCTGCTGCACTTCCTACTTCACCTTTGGTTGTCCCATATTTACTCCCAAATTCATTCCCAGGGAATGATCTGATATTCACAATTTAGAATGTGTTTGAATCAATATGTGGGTGTATCAAGTAAGTCTTATCTGACTATAGAATAAATGACTGTTCTTGTTACAGAAATTTCAAGCATGAGCTATCAGATGAAAAGAAAAAGCCTGTTATGCGAGAAATTCTGTCCTTAGCCCCTGTAATTAAAATTTATGGAAAAGTTGCTAATGATTATGTCTATATCATACTTGTGTGTCCTGGCTTAACCTGGGAAGCATTCTGGATTTATCAGTACTATAGTTTACCTGAAACCTTGGATCTGAATAAAAGGATGTGTATGTATGAAACAAAGACTGAGTTGGAGTACCTCACAGGAAACTTAGGCACGTGGCCAGTAGCTCATGGAAACTTTGAGTCATATTGGCTAGCCACTATACTTTGTTCATTCCTCTTCCTCACCCTTATCTAAAGTCCTCATAGACATCATGGAAAATTTCACCAGTCTTAAAAGTATTTCCAAAGCTGTGCAGGAAAAAAGGTAGAGGCTTATTCTCCCTGTTAAAGTAAGGTAAATTGGACACATTTTCCTCCTTTCAAAGCTGATGCACTCCCTTCTGATAAAGGTATTCCTCAATGAACTCTGTTCTGTTGGTTAATTCTTGCTCCTGGGTGAAAACTCAGTCCCCATTCGGCCGCTCATGGGTAACACAGAGTATCTTTTATTCATTTTCTATTATAAAACACAGTCTCAATTGAGTAATCATAAATTCCATGTTGATTTAAAGTTAACACTTCAATTGTGATTTAAATCTAAAATCTTTTGTCCCCTCCCTCCTCCTGCCCACTTCATATTAGAAACCTCTAGTCAGAAGAGACAGTGAGAGTGGTCAGTTTCTCTCCTCTCTACTTAGGGCAGTGATTTCCATCCCCCACTATGTTGCTGATCAGGTTCATAGGATGGAAAAGACAGAAGAAGTCAGAAATGTAACTTCATGAGTACTGTCATTTTAATCAAGGGTCAGTATTTTCTGGAATCAGCAGGTATTAACATGTAATTCTTTCTATGATGAGAGATTTTGTGAGTTCTCAGAGACCACTTCCATCATGTTCCTTATTGCTGAAGATCTCTGATATAAATTCATTGGATGAGGACAAATACATCTCTATTCTGGCTGACTCTTTCTTCAGCTTCTGAGAACACAGTGGCTACTTCAACATCCTCTGAGGTCCGTTGGCACTCTTGGATAGGCTCTAAGATGCCCCAATGCTAACCCTCTGCCATGTCTGACCCACATTGGGTACAAGGCGAGCGATCACTCACTGCTTGCCTGGGAAACTCTTGAAATGTGGGTCTTCCATAGCAGCCCTGCTCCTTTACTAAATGTTAGGTATTGAGACTAAGGTTAACACCCCTTCAATGCTTGCCTGATATGTCATATTTCAGTACTTTATCCACTTCTATCCTACTTAATCCATCAAATAGGTGGCTGTTGGAGCTATGAGGTTAGGGACGATGCTGTAGTCTTCAAATGATTACCATGGACCACAATTCACATAGCATCTCTTCTTATGCTCTATGAGGAATGATGGAAGTTTGCAGGAATTAAGGTACATGGTCACTTGAGATTCTGTGGGACACAGTAGACTTTAATACCTTTGTTTTGTAGTCATCTACTTCCAAAAATAAGAAGAATTGCAATGTGATTTTTCATTTCGAGCATTAGTCTCTGGGAGGACCTCCCCTAACTCCTTTCTAATAAAAGTATTCCTCAATGATCTAGTGTCATAAAAATTTTCTCAGTCTAGGGCTAGGTTATGTTCCAAAAGGGCCATTCATAAGATCTAAGACAATTTCCTTTCTCAGTACAAGAGCAACTTTTTATGTAGCCTAGGGCATTAGCAAGATCATTTTCAATCTTCATTTCTCAGGGGTTATTAGCTGAAGAGTACTTCTAGTCCAGAGAATCCTGACGGGGACTACCATGAAGGTCAGAAGTTAGCTAGAAAGCAGAGTCTTCCATTTATGTATATTTACGACTACCAAATTGTATAACTCCAAGGTCATAGTTCACATCACAGTAAATGTGCATGGCCTTCTGTGTCAGTCTTGGCATATTTTGAGTGACTCTTACACACAGAATCTCATTCTTTCCTTAGAGCAAAAGAAAATAAATTGTACAACAATCACAAGGTATATGGAGTGTGTGTGTGTGTGTGTGTGTGTGTGTGTGTGTGTGTGTGTGTATACATTGTACTGACTGGAGCTGGACTTTAAGAAAACATCTGGTTGCTCTCTAGAATGAAAGCTTCATGATAAGAACAGTTTTTGTGTGTTGTGTTCATTGATAAATTCTAAGCATTTAGATCAATGCTTGAACAGAGACCACCAATAAATATTTGTTAAATGAGTGTTTGTTTCATCCTTTTTATAGTATAGGACTGAAAGTGATATCCCCCAGTTTCCATATGACTCATTTAAAAAAATCTAATTTTACTTTATTGTGCCCCAACAACAGAAGACATTTTGGAAAAAAATATTTTATTTTGATAATAATTTATGAAGATTTAAAAATGTCCCAACTATAGTCCTAGGTGCTTTCACCTGTTATTTAATTCAATCTTTTTAACAACTCTGCAAAGAAAATATTGTTCTACATGTTTTTACAGACAAGAAAACAATGCTACAATGTTGTCTAATAATACAATACAATAATACAATACAATAAGGATTTAAATATTGGTATTTTTACTTCAAGCCCAATGGTATATTGTCTGTACTAAAACATGCATTTTAATGTTCATGTGGGAATTATTTTATTTTTATGGCATGCTCCACTACATTATATATTTCAAATTTGTTTCCTGTGCTGTAGTAAGAGAAACTCTAGGCCAAAGGAGAGCAGACATTTTGAATACCTTTAGTCTTGGCCCTAAACTTTTCTACCTAATCCTTCTTTTGTTCTATTGAAATACATTTTTAGGTGGAATTGATTCCACTGCAGATCTGTAGTCCCCATGAATATTTGAGAGAATTGGGGCCTAGAGTGGGAGGGGCTTGGGTGTACTGACATGGGCATGTCAGTATTGGCTAGTAAGAGCACCTCACTGTCAAAGCACCTCTCCCATCTAAGATTACCTGAAGAAAACCCATTTTAAAAGCAAGATGTTAAAGATTTTCTTGTGACAAGGGTAACTTGGAGCCTACTTTCTATATTACAGCAGATATTTACTTGGCTTGATTCCTGAATGCATTAAAAATATGATACATAATGAGAAGTAGACCATTCTGAGATGGAAGATAGAGAAGTGACAGGTGATGACATGAGCCACCTTGGACTCCGAAGAGAGTCCCCACCAGCAAAAAGGTCCTCACCAGATGTAGCTCCTTGACTTTGGACTCCTTAGCCTCTATGACAGTAAGAAATACGCTCCTTTGCTTTATAAATTACCCAGTTTCGGCTATTCTGTTATAAACAACAGAAAATGAACTAAAACAAGTGACATTGATTTTGAAATATGATTACCCATGTGCTTCCCCTTCAAGATTTCAAAGGTTTTGAAGTCATTAATAAAGTAGAGAAGGCACAATTAAAATGTGAAAGCTGGGCTTTGTTTTCAATAATCCCAGAGGATATTTCTTAAAATAAAATAGACAATAGAATTTTCTGATTCTGACAAAATTAAGAAGGAAATTTGGGCTGGGTCCAAACTCAAATGGACACATGGAATACACTGGGGGAAATGCAGAGTTAGATCCACTTGAAAGAGTTCATACAGAGGCAAACTCAGATATTTATCACCCTTACTCTGTGCTTTCTCCAGTCACTTATCGACTTGGAATTATTAGCTTATTTACTTTTCTTCCATTATCAAATGCATATTAAATGAGACAAAAGATGAGTACAAGTCAAAGATGTGGTTGGAATATGTTTTCTTAGAGAACTGCTGTGGTTTCAATGTCCTCTCTGAAATTCGTGTTGTAACTTAATCCCCAGTGTGGCAGTATTAAAGGGTGGGCCTTTAAGAAGTGATTGGATCCTGAGAGCTCTGTCCTCATGAATGGGTCATTCTATTCATAGATTAATGGATTAATGGGTTGCCACACTAGTGGGACTGGTGATTTTATAAGAGGAGCAAGAGAGATCTAGTTTAGCACACTCAGCCTCCTTACCATGTGATGACCTGAGCCACCTTGGACTCCGAAGAGAGTCCCCACCAGCAAGAAGATCCTCACCAGATGTAGCTCCTTGACCTTGGACTCCTTAGACTCCATGACAGTAAGAAATACGTTCCTTTGCTTTATAAATTACCCAGTTTGGCTATTCTGTTATAAACAACAGAAAATGAACTAAAACAACAACTTTGATTTCATACTTGCTTAAACCATGCTGTGTCAAATTGTCTACATCATAAATATGTCTCATCATTATTCTCTAGGCTTCTTCCCACTTCTAAGTGTTAGCAATGGCAATAGATATTCTTTCCCTAGACCAAATCAAAGGGTGAGGAATGTATTTTGTAATAATGATGAACAACAGGCAAGCAATAATAACTATTTTCTTCTAAGTCAGTGATTCTCAAATTTCAGTGTGCACAGGAATCATCTAGGAAGATAATCAAGAACACAAAAGATCGGGCTGGGTGAAGGAAGATTAGATCTGGTCTTATTTTTTATCAAGTTCCTAGGTGATTATGATAACTGGCCAAAATTGGAGGACAGTTTCTCTGGTAGAAAATGGTTGAACTGCTGTACAATTTATCTTCCAAAACCCTAAACCAATAAAAACCCTAAACCAATAGAAACTCAAAGGAATACAAGGGGAATATTCAAAGAAAGAAAGAAATAGTGCTAATATATGGCAGCACTTCCTAACGAAAGCATCATGGATATTACACAGGCACTGGACAACAAATAGTTAAAATCCTTTTGAGTTTGAAGGAAAACACACTGTTTAGAGTGTTTGCATATGGGGTTTGTGTGTGTGAGTGTGTGTGTGTGTGTGTGTGTGCGCGCGCGCGCACGTGCGTACAGAATCTTCAAACGAAATTGTATGTGGACTCTGGGCATATAAAACCTGTTACAACTGGAGTGTGTCTATTTAAAATAAATGTGGTCAAAAGGGAGGCGGGGCCTATCCTCTTGCCTCTTAGAGTGCCTTTTAAGAGTTCCATGAATGACTAGGGCTTCTAGGAGCTCAGTTTGAAAACTAGCAATGTATTTTATCATCTTTTCCTCACCACATCCTTCTGTATTCTTCTGATGAAATAATCAATGCTTATGTGAAAAATCATTAAAATTCAATTTATGCCCCAGCGCTGGTGGCTCACACCTGTAAGCCCAGTGCTTTGGGAGGCCAAAATGGAAGGATTTCTTAAGCCCAGGAGTTTGAGAGCAGCCTGGGCAACACAGCAACATTCTTCTTTAAAAAAAAAAAAGCTGTGTGTGGTGTGTGGTGTGGTGAATTAGCTGGGTGTGGTGTCATGGCTCTTATCTACTCAGGAAGCTGAGGTGGGAGGATCCCTTGGCCCCAGGAGTTCGAGACTGCAGTGAGCAATGATTGGGCCACTGCACTCGAGTGAGACCCTGTCTTAAAATTTTTTTTTCAAAATTCCGTCTCTACCTGATTCTCACATGTAGAAGGTACCCGTAAGCCAGGAAATTCATGCCAGGCTTAAAGAAAAGGCAAGATGAAATTCTTGGCTTAGATTTCCCTCTGGACAGAAAGAAAAACCTGAAGAACAACAACACTGAACATGCCAATCAGACGAGTTTTCATACTGCAGTTGCCAGTTTGGCTTCTTCTTCCTTTCTTCCCCTTTTAGGAGACACGTGTCTTTTTCAAGGAGAGTGGGAAGGAGAAAAGGTTCCTTCTGCTATTCCGTGTGGGATAATTTGCGCTCTTACTCTCAGAAAATGGTAACATTACTTTCTAACTTATTATTCAGTTGACCCATTAATGCCTTATTTAATACAATACTTTTAACCAGAAGTTAATTTTTTCTTTTTCTGTGGACCTTGGGGAAACATTTTTCCTTTAATTTTAATTTAATTGTTTAAATTCCTTTGCATACTGACTTGCAACTTTTAGAGGAGCAAGGGAATACCTGATATTGATTATTAATCAAATTATGCGATCTCAAAAGATAGGAAACAAATGTACATTTCATAGAGTGCCATTTACTTCATTTCAAAAAGAACCTGTCTGACTTGAAAAATGGAAAGATAGTGAAAAAATTTTATTTTTAATGCAAAAACCAATATTGACATATGTCACAAAGGAATTCAGACAAAAGCCACAAGCATAAAAACAAGATAGGATGCTTCTTCAGGAAACCTGGAAACCTGCAAATGCTCCTTTCCTATCTAATATGATAATCTTCCTTTTACAATTATCTCATAGGATTAAGTCACTGGAGAATAAGCTCCCTCAATCTACTTTCTAGAAAACAATAGTTAGGAGGTTCTAAAACTGATCCTTAGCTATTTTAATAGGATGGCAGGAAGAAATTGTACTTTTCCTTTAGAATCTCAGAATCGTTCTGGGAGAAAGGTATTCAGATGACGTATTTGGATTTTTTACTCTGTGCTCTCGACTTTTTTATTGTCATTATTAAAAATGTATTCAACTGGCTGAATTCAGAGGTATTTATAGTAGGAAATTCTCTGTAGCTTCATAAAGAACAAAGAAAAAAGTAATTTTCTTATTTGCATTAAAATATGTATCTGTAATTGTAAAGAAGAATCTAATATTTGTGTATTTAAAAACTGGTGGAAATAGTCAGCAAGATATGCAGTTAGCTCTTCTCTGATCCCATACCTCTATTTATGCAGAAGGACCACACACTTGTATGCATGTGTTCATTGTAATGCATAGTTTAGTGTCCATTCACAGACAGATTTTATGCTGGCAAGTGTAGGGATGAGCCAATATCAAGTTTTCACTTTCAGAATGGCACCAAAAATTTAGTCTTTAAATTTCTAAGTGTCATATACTTCCAGAGATTTCATCTTCTCTGGTTGCTACACCTAGACTCACACATTTAAAAGGAGCTTAGAAATGAAATTGTTTTTTTCATCATGCCATACATCTTTCCCCATTTTGATTTTTGCCTTTAAAAAAGGCAGACCCTGGGCTCTTCTCACAAGTCTGAACCTTTCCTCTATGGTTTTCTGGGTCCCACAGGTACATGGGAACTTACTTCGGTGGAAAAAAAAACAACAACAAAAAAGACAGATCTATGCCTGGCAGTGATGCACACCTGTAGTCCCAAATACTTGGGAGACGGGAGGATCCCTTGAGCTTAGGAGTTCGAATACAGCCTGGACCAGCATTGCCAGACCTTGTCTCAAAAAAAAAGCAGACACACAATATAAATACAGAAAGCAATGGGCAAGATACACACAATAAATGTAATTCACTTTAATATTAGGACAAGATGAAAGTATATTTTTAAAAAAATGAACTCGCCGGGCTCGGTGGCTCAGCCTGTAATCCCGCGCCTTTGGGAGGCTGAGGTGAGTGGATTGCCTGAGCCCGCGGGTTCGAGACCCGCCTGGGCAGCAAGACCTCATCTCTACAATAAATCAAAAAAATCAGCCGGGCATGGTAGCGCATGCCTGTAATTCCGGCTACTTGGAAGGCTGAGGCAGAAGGATCGCCGGAGCCCAGCAGGTCGAGGCTGCGGTGGCCGGGAGCGGCCACTGCACTCCAGTCTGGGCGACAGAGTGAGACTCCAACTCAAAAAAAAAAAAACACCCCCCCCCCAAAAAAAATGAACTCAACAAAGTCAAACATTTTACTTCTACCATCAGAAATGTTGATGTTTAGGGATGTAAGAAAAAAATCAAACAGCCCCTTTGTTTGATAGAATTGCAGGTTTTTAATGCTCTGGGTGCACTTCATGCAAGAGAAATCCTCATAGCTCACTATAGCTTGAATTTTGACCAGTCTAGAATGTTAAATAACAGTATCTTGGTAGTGATGAGAAAAGATAATTACCTTGTCTAAAATTCTTGGAATATTGCCTAAAAATCAGTTGAGAAAACCAGAACCTCATCTTCCATATTCAGTGCTTACTGCCCTCTGATGTGGAAGAAAATAAAGTCAATTCTATTAGAGTCTCAGCGCTTGAACCAATTTCTCTTCAATACGGGAATGTTAAACTATTATTTATTTATTGCCCCACAATAGGGCTTCAGGAGTCTGAAAATATTGCCATTTCCACTGGTATAGGTTACAGTCTTTTCCTAAATGCCATTTCTGTGTTTGAGGCAGCATTAGGAGAGGATGCCATGTTCTGATGAAAATGACCTATCCCTATATAGGGAACAGAGAAAGGTCTCTTAAGAGGTAACTGGCGGCCGGGCTCGGTGGCTCAGCCTGTAATCTCAGCGCTTTGGGAGGCCGAGGTAAGTGGATTGCCTGAGCCCGCGGGTTTGAGACCCGCCTGGGCAACTGGTGAGACCTCATCTCTACAATAAATAAAAAATTAGCCGGGTTTGGTGGCACGCACCTGTAGTTCCGGCTACAGGCTGAGGCAGAAGGATCGCCGGAGTCCAGCAGGTCGAGGCTTCGGTGGCCAGGAGCAGCCACTACACTCCAGTCTGAACGAAAGAGTGAGACTTCAACTTAAAAAAAAAAGGTAACTGGCATGAACATTGGGGTTGGAACATTGCTGGCTAAGTTCTCATAGCCGAGTCACTCATATGGTGGCAGCCCAGCCCAAATCCCAATTGATGATTATACCATACCCCTCCCCCCCCATTCCTGTCTCCTTCATTTCCCTCCCTCCCTCTCTCTCTCTCTCTCTCTCTCTCTCTTTCCTGGCAAAGATGAGTGTAAGGGTTAAAAGTGTGTGTGATAGTTAATTTTATGTGTCAACTAGACTGGACCATGGGGAGCCTAGACGTTAGGTAAAACATTATTCTGGGTGTTTCTGTTAAGGTGTTTTGGGATGATATTAACATTTAAATTGGAGAACTTTGAGTAAAGCAGATTGCCCTCCATAATGTGGGTGGAACTCATCGAATCACTTAGTATGAATAGAACAAAAAGACCTGCCTCTCTCATGCGAGAGAGAATTCTCCAGTACCTGGTCTTTAGACTTCGTCTGTATCATCAGCTCTTCTGGGTCTCCAGCATGCTGTCCCACTCTGCAGATGATGATGATGATGATTATGATGATTTTGAGTCAAGGGTCTCACTCTGTTGTCCAGGCTGAAGTGCAGTGGGACAGTCATGGCTCAGGCAGTCCTTCTATCTAAGCCTCCTGGGTAGTTGGGACTACAAGTGCATGCCAGTATGTCTAGCTAATTTTTTGTACTTTTGTCGAGACAAGGTCTGGCTATGTTGCCCAAGCTGTTCTCAAACTCCTGGACTCAAGCCATCCTCCTACCTCAGCTTCCCAAAGTGCTGGGATTACAAGCATGAGCCACTCTGCTTGGCATCCACTCTGTAGATTTTGAACTCTCCAGTTTCCTTAATGGCATAAAGCAATTCCTTATAATAAATCTCTTTCTCTCTGTAGTACGTATCTTATTGGATCTGTTTCTCTGGAGAATCTGGACTAATTTGGGCTGTAAAACTTAGATTCATTTCTGGGGACTTAGAAACTAATAGTATTTGGCTCAGAATCAGAAAATTATGGTCAGCAAACTCCCTAGTGGTTTGATGACTCCTTGATTAGACATAACGAGAGTGAAATGATGTTTCATCAGGAGGCATTGAAATAGTATTTAGCAAGACAGGCAATATATAAGAATTAGGGATCTCTTAACTTTCTCATTATTCATCCCTACATTAATGTATTAAACATGTATTTTATTTATCTGTTTATTTATTTATTTATTTATTTTTATTTTTGAGTTGGAGTCTCACTCTGCTGCCCAGGCTGGAGTGCAGTGGCACACTCATGGCCACCACACCTCAACCTGCTGGGGTCAGGTGATCCTCCTGCCTCACAGTCTTCTGAGTTACTGGAACTACAGGTGCGTGCCACCATGCACAGCAGGTTTTTTGAGTTATTGTGGCCAAGTTGCCTAGGCTGTTCTCAAACTCTTGAGCTCAGGCCATCCTCTCACCTCCGCCTCCCAAAGTGCTAGGATTACAGGTGTGAGTCACTGTGCCCGGCTGTGTATTGAGCATTTAATGAATATTTGCTAATAGCTTTCAAGGTGGTAGGCACTGCACTTGGCAATTAGCACTTGTAGCTTGTAGCAATCAGGAGATAGAAACTACACAGCTGGTTTTACAGAAGAGTCTTAATGTAAGAACTATGAATTATAATATATAAGGAAACTATATGACTGCCTAGAGTTAAGGGAGAATAACCAAGAAAGGACCAACTTGGAGATCTCATTGAAGAAGGTATAGTTCAGTCTCTGGACAGCCAAACTATTCATCAGTTTAGCAAGCCCAGAGCTAGTCTGGAGTTGCTGGGCAAAGAACAGCAACCCTCCAGTGTGCAGGTATGGGCTGGCCATCAGCAATCATGACATGGCCATTAAGGCTACCTTGTGGCAGGTGGGTTGGGTTCTGAGTAGAGAGGGTTAAGCAGGTTATTACCAAGACCAGGCCCAGGCTGTGGAGTTGTGGCAGTTCACGATCTGTCAATAGCTCGGGCAGGCAGTAATGGATAACTCCAGATGTTCTCATTTCTGCTCTCCTCCCACTAGAAACTACAGGAAGCCCCTTCCACTACAATGCCCCTCTAGTGTGCTCTACTAAGAAGGCTTAACATCACGCTCACTTTCAAGAAGAAATACTTAAAAGAATTCTGCGATTTCTCATAGCATATATTGAAGGATATATTTGGAGCTGAGAAGCAATAAATTGGTAACTGACACACAGGTGAGTAAGATGTAGTCCCTAGCCTAAAGCTGTTCCCTGTTTAACATGGGGCATGTAATAGGGATCTCCAGGGGGACAGAACCAACAAGGGGCATATATGAAGCGTGCTTTATTGGAAGGAATTGGCTCACATGAACACAAAGGCAAAGTCCCGTGATAAGTTGGAGAACCAATGAGGCTGGTAGGGTGGCTCAGTCCAAAAAGCCTCAGAACCAGGGAAGACAGTACACCTCAGTGCAGGCCCAAGTCTGAGGTTGAAGTCTCAAGAGCCCCTTGGGAGTCACTAGCGTGAATCCCAGAGTCCAAACACTGACGAACCTGGAGTCTAATTGTCCAAGGGCAGGAGGAGAAAAAGGTATCCTGATCCAAAAGAAAGAGAAAGAGTGAGCTCCGTATTCCCCTTCTTATGTCTGCTTTGTCCAAGCCAGGTCCCTAACATATTGAATGGTGCCCTCGAGGGTGGGTCTTCCTCTCTCAGTTCACTACACATGTCAATATCCTCTGTAAGTACCGTCACAGACACACTCAGACACAATACGTCACCAGCCATCCCTCCGCCCAGTCAAGTTGACACCTAGTATTAGCCATCACAGACCACAAAACAGGCAGGTGTTCAGTGGTGTGACAAATGAGGTAAGTAGTATGCTAAAGGGAGACACAATAGGGAACCTAATCCAGTCTTGGCATGGTAGAAGATGACGCTCAGGATACACTACAAACATGCCCTTCGGTATCGTTTCCATTGGTGGCAGACACATCAGAGACTATAGTCACCATCGTATGCCTCCTTAACTCAGGCAAAATGGAGTTAGAATTATCCTCCAAAACATGGTCTACAAATTGTTAGCAAATCCCAAGATAACTTCACTTTTTCCTTCATTGCATGTGGTCTACAGCTTACAATCATTAAATTATTTCCATCATCTGATCTGCACCGGATTTCTTATAGGGTATTTAGATTTCTTGATTTTTAAGAGTAAACAAACAAACAAACAAACAAAAAGACTAAAAAGGCATTTTAAATCCTGAGTTATCTTCAGCGAGAGCTGAGACTGACCCCTCCCCCTTCCCCACACACATAGTACAAGAAGAACAGGAATAGTTCCATGGCTCAGTGCTCCACACTGAGAACACACGCCCTGTCAATGGAAAAACGATTTCTTTCTTTTGTCTGAGTCAAAAGAACCAGGTTCCTGAAAAAGCTTTCTGCAGCCAGTGAACACTCAGCATCCTCTTCATATAGAGCTTATCCTACACATTATTGTATCAAGTGACAGAACATTCTGGAAGTCATAAAAGAACCATATAAATGTTGTTGTTATTACTTAGGATCATTGACCCGCAGGTTGGAAGATGTTGCCGAAACGAGTATTTTTCATGTGTTCAAGTACAACAAAAAGGCCAATGGGGACTATAGCCGTGTTAGACCTTTTCTTTTATTCTAGCCATGCTTCCTCCACAGACTTGTTGCTGACTTTTCTCTTTTTACTTCGCAGCTCTTAAAGTTTACTCTCTCAGCCATCCTCAGAATAGCTAGTGTCTGTCCAGCTCTGAGGAATGGGTTGGGGCAGTATTTCTTTTCTTTTCTTTTCTTTTTAGGCCCTGGTGAACTTCTAAGACTCCTGAGTTGATTGAATCATTCCTTGTCATTTAAGATTCTAGGTCGTAAATGTGAGAGATCAAGAAAGCACAGGAGGAAGCATATGCGGGATAGAAACTCAAAATCATAATGACACACACACAAAAAAGAATAAAATTTGAGTTCCTTAGATTACTTTTTTGCCCTTACAATAAGGATATTTCTTCATTCTTTTCTCACACAGAAGTAATTTTTTAAAAAGACAATGCTTTTCCTAGAGTGTTTCTGCTCATAAAGAATTGAGTAGTCTAAGAGGGATTTGGCAGCTGATTGTGAAAAGGCATTCTTATCACAGGGTTGAAATGATAGCCTGCCCTTGCCTTAGCCTCGGCGAGGATAAGCTGAGGAAGTTGTGAAAGATTATATCTGCCCATCCTGCAGGGGAAAATTTTTCAGATTTGAAGGGATACTTCTTTCTGTAAATCCTGTGTCTGCTTACATTTCTAGCCAGCCTGCTGAGGTCAAGCTTGCTCTCTGCCATGCTCCCCAACCACATGAACTATTAAAGATATTTTATGTTATCGTTAAAAGTTTTAAAAGAAAAAAAACCCTTCCAATGTGTTATTGTCCATGTCCCTTGGTAGAATGATGAGCTAAAAAATACATGTAAAATGTTTAACTGTGAAATAATTTCCTCTCTGAAATCTCCTTTAGGGAAAGCTACATTCACTGATGCTATAAAATAGTTTTTTTTTTTTAAATCATTTTGCCTTATTTTCTTCCTTTTTTTCCTTTTTTGAAGGAAGACAGAGCTATTTTCTTTTGAATGGGACAAAGAAGTTTGTCTTGTTTCTCCTGCTTGATGTCTTCTGCTGTTTTAATGAAACCCTCATAAGTGAACACCCGATCAATCAATTATTTGAATCCAGCCTTTACATTAAAATATAGATAAAATATAAAGTGTTAGTTACGCGAAAGGGAATTTGCCAGATTTCTCAATAAAAAAGCCCCCCATGTCATACAAATGTCCTTTCGCTAATCAAAATATCACCTGAATGAAGTCATCCTGTTTAGCCTGATTGTATTTCCCTCATATATGTGCAGCTGCATTTGCCTCTCCATAAATGTCATTTGATTATGAGAAAATAAACAGGAAGGGACTCAAAGGGAGTCAGTACAGGGCCTGCTTGTTTACCTGCGGCAGCTTTCTTAGCTGAAGAACAAATGTCATGCAAATGGTGCACCAGCAATGAGCTGCCAATCACCCTGGCTTGGCATTCATGATGATTTGCTAAATCATTTAAAGAGACATGCTTTACTAAATGAAAAAATATCAGCGGCAAGGGTCTGTGTTTAAACACGGGGCTGAGTTATTATCCCAGTAGGCTGGAATGAAATGAAGACATCTTCCAATTAAAGCTTGCAGATGAACCCAGACAAACCCCCCTTTTTTCATAAAGACAGGCAGATTATGATTGGGAAGGAACAGCGACAGAGGCTTTCATTACACGCTGATTATGGTGATAAAATTCCCAGCGCTGTGTGTCTGCGGGCCCAACTTCACATTTGAAGGTTTTTAATATAATTTCCTTAGGGTGAAATGCTGAAGATTTATTAAACTTTATGAAGGGCTTACAGATCCAATTTAAGAGGACATATCATAGGGGCAAAACTGACAGACGATAAAATACATTCCAACTATAGGGGGAAAAAAAGCAAGGAGAAAGTTGAGCCGTGAAACTGTTTTTAAACATTTTTTGTTGGTGGTGGTGTTTAAGTGAAATCAATCATTTCCCCCAGTGTTACAGCCTTGTTGCGCCATTGAAGTTTCCTTCATGCTTTTTTTTACAGAGGTGGATATTTAGTGCTCGGAAGGGATGCTCGGAGAGCTTACCTAATTTTATTTGGAAAATAAAATAAAAATCACCAAAGTAATTTTGATATCATTGGTACATAAAAGTTCTCAACATTTATAGTTTTTTTGGGCAATGAAACATGCATAATTTTCTTTTTTTCTAGTATGCCATCATTAAGATGTGATGCTGATAAGGAAGCAGACCTGTCTCCTCCATTTTCATACAAAGAGACTTGTCAGAAAGTCTCATTTAGCAGCTTCTATTGACTTTTTTTTACTTCTAAAGTTTCAAAATAGTTGTGGAGACTACTTCTCTTTAATTTTTATTATGATTTCATGTACTGTGTTTTTGGTAAGAATTGAGGTGGCATTTTTATATAGAAAAACAAATGACCACTCTGCCATTTGGCAGTGAAGAAAGGTTTTCTAGGTATCAGTACAGTTTAAAGAACTTCTAAGCTTTGCTTACTCCTCAGAATAAGGCTGCAGGTAAGAAGCAGCCACAGGCAACTCATGTCTTCTATGGCCTTTACCTGAAATTTGCCTAAATTGCTTTATGGGTTAGTTTTCTCTGGACAGATTTTTTTTTTCTAAGTTTCCTTCCCTCCCTCCCTCTCCTCTTTTCTCTTTTCCTCCTTCCCTCATTTCACCCTTTCTTTTACAGCTTTTTTTGAAGTAAAATTTAAATAGCATAAAGTTTACCTGTTTTAAGCATACGATTCAATGATTTTTTAATAAATTCACAAAATTGCACAACCCTCACCACAAACAATCTGGATTTTGAACATTTTTATCACACCAAAAAGATCTCCCATGCCTGTTTGCAATCAACAGGCTTGCACTCCCCAGTGCCAAACTCTAATTTGCTTTTCATCTCTACATAGATTTGTAGTTTCTAGATACCTCATGTAAATGGAATCATACAATATATAGTTTTGCTCAGATGTTTTTAAACCATTTTAGGTCTAACCTAGATCTCACAATGGTACTTAGTAGGGACTCAATTTATACTCAAACCATCCTGGAAAACATGTCAAGTCAACACAGGATCAGTCGTGTAACTTTTTCATGACAAAAGATTTTCTTAAACAGGCTTGCAGAAAGTCACTAGCAAGGTAGGAATAAAGCTCCTCCTATTTTCTTGGAGTTTTGGTAGAATGAAATAAAATTAATATTATATGTAAAAAAATCAGTTATATTTTATAAAAATGTTTTACTTTCACTAGAAAGAAAAGTTTGTCTTCAGCGAATTTTATACTTCTCACTCACCAAGTTCTCAGAACAAGGAGATGAACCATAGTTGAGAAGCAAATAAAACAGAAAACTAAACGTGACACACAAGTCTTGCTTGGACAGTGGATCAGGGAAAACAAACACTATAAAGATATATTTGGAAATAATTGGTGAATTTTAATATGGATAGTATGTAGGAAATAGTATCATTTTGACCCTGGATTTGACACTTGGCTGGGAATGTCTTTGTTCTAAAGAAAAACATGATGAAAAAGCATTTTGAGCAAAGGAGTGAAAACAAACTACTATGTAAAGAAAGAGTGGGTGGGAGGGAAGAAAGTCAGAGAAAGAGAGAGGCAGAGAGAGGTAAAATGTTAACAATTGGTGAATCTGGGTGAAAGGTATACTGGAATATTTTTGGTACTATTCTTGCAACTCTTCTGCAAATTTTAAATTATTTCAAAGAAAAAAGATAAAAAGATGGTAATGGTATCATAGTTGTATTAATAGTTGTCATAAACAAATAAAACCTACCCATTTCTGTGTCTGCTCTTCCCTCAGGATTAAGCTTTACAATTTAGAGTTCGAGCCACCATACGTGATGATGATGATATTTCTTGAGAGATTATTAAATGCCAGACACTGTTTGTTTTTTTTTAACTTCAAAACAAAAGATAAAGAAATGGCCTGATAGCCAAATGCTTTGTTTAAATATAATGACAAGAACAAGGATGTCCCATAGCTTTCTTGACAACATCTTGATCATAATACAAGCACTTGCAGAGTTCATGGAAAACTAAAGAGAGGTCACAGTCCAGTATCCACGGCAGGCTAGAGGGTGTTGGAGCCTACTATCTAGATATCTAGAAGGATGTATTGGTCAGTGAGGTTGCATTATGGGAAAACTAGGAACAATTAGATGTTTACATAATAATAAAACTACTAGCCACATTTGGTGAATACACATTTAATGAATACACGTCATATTTAATGTGTTGGCTATTTCACAGACTATGCTTGTGCAATGGATGTTTGTGTGTGTGTGTGTGATATGTGTGGATATATATTTTCATTGATTTCCCACAATAACCTTTTCAGATAGGTACTTAATGTCCAGAATGAAGAAACGTGAACTAGCCCAACACCGTGTGGCTAATCAGTGACAATGAAAGCCTCAAAGTCAGGTCCGTTTGACACTGAAAATGGCTTTCCACCTCTAATCAACAGTGCTACGTTTAGCCTATATACCCAGGTATAAGATATAAAAATATGTCTCCTTTTCTCTTTGTAAGGATGGTAAGAGGATTTATGAAACAAATTATATATATATATATGCTTCATGGAAGAAATAAAATAAAACTCCTTTTACAGAGAAACTGAAGCACTGGAAACACAACAATATATTAAAGGAAAGTCATTTTCCTGGCATGTCATTGTCACATACTCTAATTGCATATCCCCACAGGTTAATAACAGGACAAAAGTAAGAAGAAAGAAAATATTTCTTGTTACTTACATTATTGTTAAGAGATTTATTTACCAATAATGGTAATAACTCGACTCAAAAACATTCCTGGAAACAAATTAATTCAATTAATAGTAGTGATATGAAATCAATGTGAAGGTATTATATAACATAAATAATGTTTATGATTCTATGATTGACAAAAATGGAGATATGTTCTATTATTTATTCAACTATCTCATCATATGTTAAATATTTCACTTGTATGGAGTTTTGGTTGTTTTGTTTGTTTATTATCACTTTTATATTTTACTCTAATTGCTGCCACATATTTTCTGTGGAGAAATATGGTTCAAATCACTGTTGCTTCTCTCATTTCCTTACTCATTTCTAATTATATCTGGAAAGTGCTTCAAAAATATCTCCTTGGGAATCAGAATTGTCTTAGTCTGTTCAGGCTGCTATAAAAAATTCTCTAACTGGGTAGCTTATCAACAACAGAAATTTACTTTTTTCACAGTTCTAGGGGCTGAGAAAGCCAAGAACCAGGTACTAGCAGATTCAGTGTCTAGTGAAGACCATATTCTGGTTCATAGATGGCACCTTCTCAGTGTGTCCTCACTTGGTGGAAAGGATGAGCTGACTTTCTGCAGTGTTTTTAAAATAAGGGCACTACTTCCAATAATGAGGTCTCTACCCCCATGACCTAATCACCTTCCAAAATGCCTGCCTCCCAATGCAATTACTTTGGGTGTTAGGATCTTAACATATACATTTTGAGGGAACCTAAACATTCAGACCACAGCAAGCATTAGCTTTTCATTTTCATTTGTCCTCTACACACACTTTCCCGATTTCTCTGCCATCTTTTAAAACTGAAGACTAAGCAAAAGTTAAATTTTGTAAGACACAGTTTTTTCAAAATTAAGTGTCACTTAATTTGTATTCCTGGGACATTACCTTGGCAAACAATCCCTTACGGTAACTTGAGAACTGGCAATATTGTTATTACAATATGATAAAAATATAGTTTCCCCAAAGGAATGCTGGAAGCAAGGGGACAAGACAGGCAGCATTTCTCCCCTTGAGCATTCAGACAATGGAGTTTCCTAGTCTGCAATTTTGCTATGTAGCTATAAAAGTATCCTGATTTCAATGCTTCCCTTGTATTCTTTCCCAGGTGGGAGATTTAATTTACTTGTGAATTACAGCACTCTCCCTTCCCAGTACTCCAAAGACCTCTACACAGCTTTAAAATGACACTGGAGTTAGAAATAAGAAAGGCTAATGGAAAGACAAGTGTTGAGATTGTAATAACAGATTCTCAAGTTGTGAAACTTGTTAAGCTTTTGACTAATGAAACTAAAAGAAATTTTTGCTATCATCTGAACTATTGTCAAATGTTCTAGAATGACGTACTAGTTTGCTCAGCTTTATCAGCAAACTGAGGGAAAGAGTGAAAGAGATGTGAAAGAAAAAATTAGAAATGACAGAGAATGAAGGTGAAGATATAGAGTAAACATACAACAAATGAAAGATGATATAGTTTTCTTTGGGGAATTGTACAGTGACATTTAAATGTTAAGTGAGAAATAAAATGGAATTGAAAGATGATATTGAGAATTAGAGAAGTACCAAATAGTCTTTTTCTCCCTATGGATAAATATGAATAAATTTTAAGAGACTCAGTATGAACAATTATTTATTGAAACCTATTGTGTGCAAGACATTTTGCCAGGTGCTGTAGGTTACACCAAGATAAATCTGACATGTTTTCTCATTTAAAAAGAATTCAAATGATGGAGAGACAGAGCAATTCTCAACAAAGGGGAGATAATGTCATTTATGAATGGCAAGAAAATCGGGAAAGATTTAATGAAAGATTGCACCTTTGGACTAGGGCTAGAAAGACAGTTGAGCTTACAATAGTTGCAGGTGGCAGTCTAGAAATGTGACCATTCCAGGTAGACGGAACTGCATAAGAAAGACCACAGGGTTTGATTGGCAGAAAGGTTAGGTGTCTTCCAGAAACAACCAAGCATGGTAGCATGCGCCGGTAGTTCTGGCTACTTGGAAGGCTGAGGCGGAAGGATCACCTGAGCCCAGCATGTGGACGCTTGAGTAGCAGTGAGCGTGCTACTGCATTCCAGCCTGGGTGATGGAGTGAGACTCTAACTCAAAAAAATAAAAATAAAAAAAGAAACAGCCAAAAGTCCAGTTAGACTATTGGACTACTGTGTGGGTTTTATGTCAATCAGTAGTGTGAACGAAGGTTGTCCTATGCTGGAAGACTTTGTAATTTGATAGGCAGTGAAGAAGACATTGACTGTGTTGCATTTGCTTCATTTTTATGTATTTGACACAGAAGACAGTATGTGTACAAAGGGCTGAAACAGTGAATGGAAAGGATGGATTAAAGGGCAGCATGAGGAATAAAAAGATACCAGCAATAAAAAGTTATCCTGGAGAACCAAACTGAGAGCAGCAACTAGGGGAATGGCAGAGTAAGAATAATAGGTTCAAGAAACATTAGAAAGGAAGAATGAAAATGTAGAACTGATTGGATAAGGGAAGGGATGATTCAGAAAAGGCTTCATTTGCAGATTTTCCTGCAGGGAAATAAAAATTTGGAATTCAAAATTTCCTTTGATTCACTTCACAGATATCTATTCATCTTCAACTGTGGACCAAATCTTATGGTAAGTGCTAATATGGGTGAAATAGATGAAATAGATGTAATCTGCCGCCAAGAAACTTCCAGCCTGTAGTCAAGGGAAAGCAAGACACAAATAAGCACTGTACAAAATATAATCTCTTTTGTTAAAGAGGCAAAAATCAAATTCTCTAGGTTTCATGGAGAAAATAGATCATTTCAGTAGAGGGGCAGCTCTGACAAAGGGTTTGGAAAGGAGGGAGATTTTGGACAGGGCCAGGGGAAAATACCAATTTTGATAGACTAAAATACTGGAGTGAGCAGCCGAAGGAATAGTCAGAGAAAGACATATAGGCTTACCTGGAAAAATTTCAGGAAGGATTTAGACAGGAAAAATCCCAATCTCTTCTCTCTGTCTCGCACCTTCCTCCAGGTTTTGACTACAGTTGCAAGCTAAGAGGCTCCTTTCTCATTATCATAATGTTTACTCACATATCTCATAGGGATAGTGTTAGGACTAGCTAAAATATGAAAAGACCTTCCATAAATTCAGAGCAAAAGCAACAGATAAATATGTGTAAAATAAAAATATAAGTCAATATGACTGGCTTTTATTATCAGTTTACAAATACAGCTGATCCCTCAAGATAGTCACTGTCAGAAGACTTCTTTTAAGCCCCCAAAGAAAAAGGAAGAGATATTTATTCAAATTTCTTGTAACAAACAAAACTTCTCCAAACTTATTCTGCTATAGATACTGTTTTATTACAAGACATGTTTGAAAATCTGATACATAATACCTGAAACTTAGCCTCTGAAACAAATGAAGCAAAACAAAACTTTACAGGGGGGTTTCTAAGTAATGTCTGTTCCTGAGGTCATGAACTGAAAAGCCACAATTCTAAGTTCAAATCCAGACCGGCTCAGGCTTAAAGCCAGTGTTGTAATGAATCTGAGTCATTGAGAAGACTAAATTATCAAGAAGATACTTTCTGCCCTGGGCAAATATTTCAGAACGAAATGAAACAACATCACATATATCATATATTAAAGATTATTATGAGGTCCATGTACGGTTTTTGACCTGGTTTCTCAATGAACCAACTCAAAGGGAGGCAAAATAACCCTAAGGAAAGGGCGCTGGAATTAAGTCATATTTACTTATTCATCTTCAAAGAAATTTGAATAGTTCTCGATGAAGCATGGGGAAGCCTTAGCAGAAAGTGGGGCATTGATGTTATCTGCCTTGATAACCACTCAGGATGGCACTCCTGGGGTTTGACTGCAGAAGGCCAAATGTTCAGGGTTAAATTCTGCAAGTTCAGTAGTGATTTCTGGAAAATGTTCTCTCTCTGTTTTTCCCTTTAGCCATGGAAAATACCAGCTGCTTCTTTTTTCCTCTTTCAAGGATTATGAGATTCTTAAATGAGTAGTGTTTGTAATTTGCAACGTGGTTGAAGGGACATAATATATAGCAATCTTGTTCCTAGCGCAGAGTTTTATCAAGGAACAGTGGGTAAGAGAAGACACTGCCAAAGGTATTATTCAAGTTTACTATTAACCCACAGACCCTGGCTGCCATTGCTCCCTATTCCTCAGGCTAGAGAACTCAATCATTTGCCTGGGTTCCAGAATGTCCACCTAAGTAGTACCACTGGATATAGAAAACACTTCTAGCTATATGCACAAGGACAGACTGCCATCAAATGGTATGAATAGTTAATACCTTTACTTGCTTTTATTATATTTTAAACAGTTGGACAGTCTCCTCACCAATGAATTAAAACTTTTTCGTAATACCCAGTTACAAAAGGAAACAGAATAAATTATTTGGACAAGCAGAGTAATAATTTCTTCCAAGTATATTGTTCATTTCCATCTTGGCATGTACATTTTTGATCACCCACAGATAGGTGGTTTCTCTATTAGCAAATTCATTAGGCATTCTCTAGTGTATAACGCCTATGACTAATTTCTATAGCTGCTGAAGGGAGATGCAGGACAAATTAGATCCAAACAAAGCACACAAGTAAGTTTACACTGTGTGGCTCAGAATTCTTGACTGTAGCTAGTCCATGTGATGGACTAAACCTGTTTTGCTTAGATACTGGGTATTGCAACTATATTTCCAAGAACTAGGGAATAGTTAATAGCTAACAGTAAGACAAACCTGTAACATCCCAGACAAGAAAAACTAATAATTGCCATAATTTGCAAGTTATTTCTTACTTCCAAAAGCAGCTATTCTTAAGGACAACCTTATCCTGATATCGCCCCTGATCTCTCCCGCTCACATTCTTCATTTTTCTTTCTGTCTTTGGCCTTGGCCATGTTGTCTGCTGTGCATTAGCCCTTGATTGACTGCCCTCTGCACTTTCCCTCTCCTGTTCAATGCTAGAGCGTATTGATTCTCAGTTTTGGATCTCTCTCTCTACGTCTCATACCAGATGCTATTAAGTTTTTAATATATTCTTTCTGCAATGCAACACTTTCAGTTGCCTGAGTACAAGTAGATGCACAGAGTCACAGACTCTCAGAGCTGAAAGGAATGTTAGAATTTATGCCATTCAACTCTATCATTTCACAAGTATTGACACTGAAGTCTAGAGAGACCTTGCATATGATTACTCAAGAATAAAAAATAGAGGATCTTGAACCCAAGCCTTGGGTTCTGTTTTCAGGATCAGTCCTGCACTTTACTACCTTGCAGTGTTCATCTCCTATAACGCTGAGGCTTACTCACGAAGTGGACCCATCATGCTATGGGGTTGACTGTAGAAAAGTAACATATCAAGGAGGGAATTCAGAATAGAGAAAGTTCTCCGCATTAGAGAAAGTTTAATTATTTAAGATTTCTAAATGCCAGTAAAACTACAGAAAATTTGAAATATTATTACTCTGTAATCAAGATACTTCCTTGGGCACACTGGGAAAAGATCGAGAATAAAAACAAGATATTTTGAAAATTTCAAGCATGTAGGTTTTTTAGGGCTGACCAATCATTCTCCTGCACTTGTCTAATGACTTAGCAAATCCAATTGCCTATAACTTTGTTTTTTTTTTTTTTTTTGCTTGGAGAGTATAAATGCATATAGAAGAGAGCTAAAGATGGTATACAGTTGGTTGGATATAAGCGACAAGGAGGGTATAGGCAATTGCTTTATATTTTGGCTCACATATTGGTCATTTGCCATTAGGTCATCCTTTGCCAACCATTCTCCACCTTCTCTGCACTGTTGCTTGCCTGAGGAAGGGAGAAAGGAAAGATCTCTATGACCTCTGCCAACTGTGTCAGCCAGGCTCCCTGGACTTGCGGCTTCTGGTTGGAATCAGTTAATGGGAAGACCTGCCTGGCAGGAGTTCAAAGGGCAGGAGAAGAGAGAGTGTTGGGTATTTGTTTTACCACCACTTTTATGCTGTGGTTCTGGCAATGCCTGGATCCTTCAACTTCCCTTGTGTTAGGTGGCTCTTTTCCGTAGCTCCAGCTCTTACTAGAATGCTCTAAGACTGTTCCCTCCCTGTTTCATCTTCAGGTATAGGGATGTTAATAACTCCTCCTTGTTGCTAGTCTGTGACTGCCTTGATGTCCCCTGGAGTTCCCTTAATGCTGCTCTGTAAATAGTTCCTTCACACTCTGTAAATTGTCTCTTCACACTTGTATCTGAGCAGGTTTTCTTTGCGTGCCTGGGCACTGACTGAAACGGTTTATTTGGGGTTAATCATAGTCTGAAGTCACCGTTTTTCTTCTTTGCTGCAGCAGTAAAGCCATCATCATAAAGGATAGGATGAATTCTTGTTCAATTTATATCTCACAGATCTGCTAATCCATGAGAAATGCAGCTAATCTGAGCAAAGGACTGGCTCTCACCTCCAATTGCATTTTTGCCTTTTGGGTTTGGTTGACACTAAACATGAAAAAGGATCATTAGCAGACAGGAGGATGCAGGAGCAAAGGTTATGTTTAGTTTACGTGGATATATTCCAACACTTCTTCCTCAACTATGGAGACCAACATAATAATTTCATTGTTTCTATAGAATCTGAGAACATTCCGTGGACAAAAACGTGCCTAATTTGGTTGAGCTATTGTTAGATGATCAGCTACTATACCTGCAAAAAAAAAAATCAACAACTTAATTTACAAAACAGCATAATTAAGTTTAAAACTGGGCCCAAAGCAGAGTTATTGTTGGTTTCTTTTTAATTTTTTATTTTTTTTTCAGTCAATGCAGAACTTTCAGTGTTGAATAATGAGAATTCATTTACTAATGCTTCTAAATATTAATTTCTCCTTAGGTTGGATTTGTCATTTCTACGGGAGAATAAATTATCTGTATTTTTTTAAAAAGGATATTGTATGTTTATTCTTTTCAATCAATCTCTGTGAGTTCAGAGATCTCTGTAGAAGGACAAACATGCCCTTTCAATAATAGTTAGGAAATGGGACAAGAGCTTTCATGTTTTATCCTAGATATTGAATGGACTTAGGCAGTAGGCTATTCATTCTTTTAATCCACTAACAATTATTAAGTTAGCATTTTTGAAGTCCTATTAAGTGCCAGAAGCTGGGGGTGGAAAGGTGAATAAGACATGCTTATGTCATGAGGGACTTGATCCAGTAGGGAATAAAATGGGGAATTAACTTTGCTTCATCAAGAAGGGAGATATTGCCAGTGTTACATGTTGTCACTCATGTACTTAGCTTGGTTTACAAGAAAGGAAGACTCAAATCCTGGTTCTTTGGCTTGATCATTTTGAAGCTGAACTCTAGGACAAGATTCTAGCTCCTCTTTGGGGAGCAGTGTGTGGCAGGATGGTCTTGCAGGGGAGCACAAGTTCTCTATTAAAGATTATTTTGAAGGAAATGTCAATTGCTAAAAGAAAAAAGGGAGGGGGAAGAGAGGAATGAAGGAAGGAAGGAAGGAAGGAAGAAGAAAGGAAGGAAGGGAAGAAGAAGAAAGGGGGGGCAGAGAGGGAGAAAGAAAAGGAGGTAGATTGAGAGACAGAGAGAGAGAGAAGAGGAGGAGGAGAAGGAAGAGGAGAATGGGGAGAAAAGTATGGACGGAAGGTTGGAAACCCGTTGATCTAGCGCAAGAGTTTGCAAATATTTTCTATAAAGGGTTAGATATCAATACTCTGCAGTTTAAGCAACATAGAGTCTTTGTCACACTTTCTCTGCTCTGCCTTGTAGCACAAAAGCAGCCAGAGACAATAAGTGATGATAGCCTTATTTATGAAACAACAAAATTTGAATTTCACATAGTTTTCATATCATGAAATATTTCTCTTCTTTTAAACCCTTATAAATTTAAAAATCAGTTTTAAGTCATGAGATATGTATAAAAACTATGTCCACGGGTCATAGTTTTCCAAATCCTAGGCTAGAGTGAGAAACCTGTAGGAGAAACACTGTATGCCACCCAATTGCTAGAATATCCAATAATAAGATCTCTGACACTGACATATACAAATGGTCATTTGGTATATCCCCAGATGAGGATTTCTCATTAACCAGGTACAGTATCTTCCCTGAGACCCTGGGTAGACCAGTTGACCTTTATAAACTTCCCTTCTTTGCCCCCAAAGTGGATGAGTTTACCTGACCTTTTTAAACTCACACGTTTTGATGAGAATAGATGAAATAAAACCCATCGAAGGTACTTTGTGCTCTTAGGAAGAAAAGCAGTATACAAACCCAATGTATTATTAAAGAAAAAGCAAATTTGTCAGAAGGAATTGGAAAGCCCCAAAGCATAGTGCCACATGACTGAAAATGCTGCCCACTAAGATAAATGATGCGGCTCTCCCTCCTTAACATGCTCTCCCCATATTTCACCATCTGCAAATGGGATGACTTTACTACCTGTTCTTTTTTCTTTTTTTCTTTTTTTTTCTTTTTTACCTCATTAATCCATTGAGAGAACCAAATTGTTCCTCCAGTGGATTGCTCCGTGGCACTTGGCTGGCTCCCTCTGTCTGATGCAGCTCATAGGGCTGTACTTATCTGGCCAAGACTCGTGCTTGCTTCCCAAGTTTAACAACTATTTGACAGGTCACCCCTTCTATAGTGCACTTTCAAGAGCTTTCTTATAAAACTCAAGAAAAATAGCCAGGCTTAATGTTTCATGTCTATAATCCCAGCACGTTGGGAGACTGAGGCGGGAAGATTGCTTGAGACCCAGGAGTTTGAGACCAGACTAGGACCAGACTGGGTAACATAGTGAGAACTTATCTCTACAAAAAAAAAAGAAAAGAAAAAATTAGCCAAATGTGGTGGCGCAAGCCTGTCGTCCCAGTTACTTGGGAGGCTGAGGCAGAAGGATTCCCTGAGCAGGAGGTCAAGGCTGTGGTAAGCTGTGATCATGCCACTGCACTCCAGTCTGGGCAACAGAGTGAGATCCCAACTCAAAAAAAAGAAGAAGAAAAATAGGCCTATGGCTTTTCTGAGTCAACTTGTTTAGATACCGCAAAGTGTTCTTTCAAGAACTGAAAAACGGAATCACTTTCATAAATCAATTCTTTCTTATTCTTGGTATGATGAGACATTTCCAGGTATTTTATAATTTTTTTTTCCTGGATGAATTCTTCTGACATCTTCCCCTATAAAAGAAATTCTAACAGTTCATATTTTTGTGTTACTCTCATTCCCCACCCCCACCAGGTAGAGTGAACCAATTATATTAGACTATATTTTGTGCATCTTAGATGGATGCAAATTTTTATCTGAAAGTTTTGAGCTTTCTGTCTTCAAATGTTATCGTTTCCATATTTTGCTTTATCAAATGCAGCTGTGATTTTTAAGAATGACTGAAACAAGACTGCATAATATCTGCTTTGTCTTTCCACTGGAGACTGTCTTGGCCTCAAGTTCTTGGTATATTTGTCCTAGAAGTTATTATTTTCATGGCTGTAGGTTATCTTTTTACCTTCCGAAGCTTGTTTTTCAGAGTAGAATTAGGCATAGAAACATTCAAGTAGGAGACACTGGAGAGAATTTTGCATGGTAAAAAGTGATTATCCCTGTCTTTGGCTAAGGTTAAAATTTAGTTACTTAGTTTTTAGAGATGGTATGATTAAACCACATCTTTTCTGTAATGTCATCATTCATGTGATATATCTTTTGTTCCTAACCTTGAGTCCCCTTCTTTGTCCTGGTTTTATTACTCTATGTTCTTGTTTTCATTAGATCAATATTTCGATATGTATAAGTGACATGAATTAGCCCTATATTATTTTATAGTTCTCTTCCATTTATTTCTTCCAAACTTTCCTCTGTACAATACAACTCTAACATTATATAACAACCGTCCTCATTGTAGTTTGACGCAAACTTGTAATGTCAGTGCCGACAGAGTAAAAGATATCTTTCTAGAGTCTTGTCTCATGAAACTTGAACCATAATTTATATCAGATGGAAAAAAAATTGCTCCTAGTCGAGGGGTAGAGAAGAAAAGCACTTCTTTCCTTGAAAAGGAATTTTGAGTAGTTTTAATAACAAACCATTCCGGGTCATTGCTATTGTCTCTAAGAGGTTCCAATGTCCCTCACTTGTGCAGTTTGTGCTTAAAACAGTGTCACTTGAATTCAGTCAAGTACAGTCCTCTGATTACTTTTATTTCTGGGACAGATTTTCAAGAGCAACTTCTAATTTTAGGTATTGTAACTGAGATTCTTCCTATCCTCTGTACTCCACTGATGTTCTATGTGCATTAGCTTTGCTTTAAAGAGGACAATCACAGGCACTTCCTCATAGAGGAAGCAGAAAGCTTGTGTGGGTGAGGGTGAGAAAGGGCCCAGGGAGAGGTAAATATCTTTCTGTGTGTTTTTGTCTGTGCATTTAATTTTACAAAGTCATTTTTGTAAATAAGCCATTTTTCAGAATCTGTTTTGATTATTATAATCCTAGAGACTAGAATACAGTGTGAAGCTATTCTAATTATTTAGAATAAGACATTATGTATCTTCTTTTGTGAACAAAACTCAGGTGGAATTCTTATTGTCTATTTGATACCTAACACGCACAGCCTCCTCCAGGATACTTTAAATGTGCGCATTATGATCGACTTTTCCTCTCTGCTGTTACTACAAAAACCAAGGCAGAGGAGCCAACAATGAGTGAGCATGAGTGCATACATAAGGAAGTTTTGAAATTTAATTCTTAAATACGTGTACCTCGTAGATTGGAATGGTCTCCCCAGTAAATGCAACTGTCCTGAAATGAAGTCCTTTCAAGTCAATTTCCTCATGATTTTGAATTGTGTAGAGCTCTAAGTTCTTACTTATCTGCAAAGACCTAACTGTGGGCAGGGACTAGGCCAAGGCTGGAACACCAGAGACATTACTTGGCTAGATTGAGTGCCATAAGGACTGAAGATCTATGCAAATATGGAAAAGTGAAGGAATCCATCATCTTTATCTTCTAGTAATATGAAAACATCGATTGTGTTTCCCACATCAGAACCGGACTATCCACTATATAACTCAGCCTGGTTTCCTTGATGTTCTTAATCATGCTCCCGGAAATTAAACACGGGTACTGCAAATTCCATGTGAGTCAGGAACTGGATGGCATTTTCCTGAGCGCTTAATCAAGTGACTCAGAAAGGAGCAAACAGAGTGAAGGAGCACAAATAAGGCATGATGCCACATCCCTGGGCTAGCAGTCGTGGAAAGCCATTACCAACCACAGGACCAGAGATGAGAGCAGGGCCACTTTTCAGTGGGAGCTGGTGACTCCGGTAGTGCTGCAGCTTCCAGAATGCAGCCACTGGCACAGCGCGGCCCAGGAGGCAGGAGCTAGGAAAGAAATAAGCTTCTTTCTGGGCCTGTCCTCTGATGGCTGAAACCAGCTGCCTGCAGAGAGCACGGGGGGGGGGCCCCCAGCGATTCAGCCTTCTGGCCAAAGATCAGGGCAGAGGGGAGGAGGTCAAAGATGCCCAAGCATTCTCCTCACATAACCCCACTTCTGCACGTTCCTGAAGTTCTTGGCTTTCCTTCTCGGTTTTCTCCTCCCGGCCTTATGCTCTCAGTTTGCCTGCGTCGCAGTATTTCCTCACTCTGAGCTCGCTGTCTGTGCCATCCCGCCGCGCGATTGGCACCGCAGGCCTCCTCCATATGCCTGCTCCGCGCAGCTTCGCGTCAACATCCAGGGTGCCCGTCGCTCCTCCTCGCGCTGTCACCCTCACCTGCGGGGGCTGTGCACGGTATGTCTCAACCGCTTTCCGGAACTGGAAACCTTTTCCGCACCAATATTTTGAAGTCACGCTTTGAGGTTGCAAATCTGTCACTGATATATCCTCTCGCACAGCACCGTTTGTATTTTGAGTGTTGCGTAGTAAATCGTAATTGCCACCAACGAAAATAGATTTAGGAAATAGGAAGTGTGGGCATTTCTTATAATTTACCATTCACGTTGAATCTTCCCCCTCAGTGTGACTGCAATAACAGCTCTTGCATAAAACACCAAGGAACATGTTGGCCTGAACTGAACAAAACTGCTTATTCTCTTCAGATTGCATTAAGCTTCTAGTTTCAGGCCTAGCAGGTTTTCTCTCCACAGGAATTTTGAAGATGCCTGTTGATAATCTGTCTACTTGCCAAAGCCCAGTTGAGTAATGTAAATTGCTGGGAGTGTGGTCACTGGAAGTGCATGAATGTATAAGGGATGGAATTTTCATTGCAGGCACTTCATGAGAGCACAGAGGAAAAAACTTTGCGGATCTCAGTGCTGCTGACAGAGATGGGGTGTTTTTGTATCCTCCAGACATTGGAAATCTTGTGTTCTTGAGTCATGCATTTCGTTTGGCTCTGCAGTTAGGTATTTCAGTGAAATTTGGGATTCACGCCTAGCATGTGGCTATAGTCTGAATGTTTATATCTCCCCCAAATTTCTGTGTTGAAATCCTTACTTCCAAGGTGATGGTATTAGGAGGTGAGGCCTTTTGGGTAGAGTCTCATGAATGGGATTAGTACCCTTATAAAAGAGACCAGAGAGAGACCCCTTATTCCTTTCACCATGTGAGGACACAATGAAAAGACACCATCTGTGAACCAAAAAGTGGGCCCTTATCAGATACCTAATCCGCCTTGAACTTTACATCTTCCAGAACTGTGAGAAATAAATTTCTGTTGTTTACAAGTTCAGTGGTATTTTGTTATAGCAGTCTGAAGGGACTAAGACATACATTTTGTATACTGTATCACATTATTATTTTATTTCTTTCACTTTCATTTTCTCACATTCAATCTATGAAAAAGTTGTTGTAAATGTATTTGAGTCCACCTCGAACTTTCCTTTTAATGTCCACTACAGAGACTGAAGGAAAGGCACAGCATTTCTTCTGGAATACTGCCATATCCCCATGACTGCCCAGTTGCATTCCCAATCATCTCTTTTTAATTTTTCCTCACCACAGCATCTTGAGTAACTTTTAAACACATAACTCTAATTATTTTCCTTAAATTTGTAAGAATAATATAATGAAGTCATATTCCCGTCACCCATGTTCACTCGCATTTGATGCCTGAACACTGAGCATGTATTTCCTAACAAGGTCAGCCTCTTACATAACCACAATCCTGCTATCACACTCAGAAAACTTGACTTTTATATTACTCTATTATCTAATATGTAGTTTTATTCCACAATTGTTCCACTAAGGCCCTTCATACCTACTGTTTTTTGCTGCTGTTGTCATGTGTAGCTATGTTTTATCCATGATCTGATTTAGGATCATGCATTGAATTTAGCTGTCATGTCTATAAGATTTCATTTTGAAGACTCTGGGTCCATGGTATTGCAGAGTATCTCTCAGTTTGGATTTGTCTGCTTGTTTCTCATTTTCACTTCAGGTTAAAATTTTTAATTTTAATTTGTGCAAGAACACTATGGAGCTCATGTTGTGTCCTCAGTGCGTCACAGCAAAGGAATAGGCTGGTAATTTATTCCTTTATAGACAATGTGTAGTTTGAGCATTTGGAGAAGGTATAGCCCACTAGATTACTATATTATAAATGTTCCCTTTTTCTTTTGTAATGTGTGTATAATCTGCAGGGTGATTAATCAGATTATCTGAAAGATAAAAATATGTGGATTGCCTCAGCCCGCGGGTTTGAGACCAGCCTGGGCAACTTGGCAAGACCTTGTCTCTACAATAAAAAGTCAAAAAATTAGTCGGGTATGGTAGTACGCGCTTGTAGTTCCAGCTACTTGGAAGGCTGAGGCAGAAGGATTGCCGGAAACAAGCAGGTTGATGCTGAGGTGGCCATGAACATGCCACTGCACTGTGGTCTGGGCGACAGAGTGAGACTCCAACTCAAAAATATGTATATATATTTATATATTATATATAATTTTTAGGAATATTATATAGTGAAAGAGTACTTTTAACTCTTTTCTATTGAAATGCATTTGTATGTGTTGTTCTTACCACCATGTTCATTGCATAATTAGCTTCTTTTTATACTTCTTGTCTGGAATTAAATGCCTGTCTTCGGGGAGGGGAATTTCTCTGACTATCCAATCAAAGCAGTTCTCTCACCAGCCACTACCTACTCAGCACCCCACTTGTTTCCTTTCTAGCACTTTCCTAAGCTGTGACTCTGTGCCTGGCTACTTATTTTCATCTAGAGCTATAACTATACTGTAAGCGCTTAAGGACAGAAATACCAATACTTTCTTTTTCATTATTGTAGACCTAATAGTAGAATATATAGAGCTATGCCCATGGTAGACTATCAAACAAACATGTTTGAATGAGAAAAGAAATGTTATATCTTGATAGATTATTTTACACATTCAAATTTTAAAATATTTTTTATAGCAAGAAAGCCAAGGGAGTGGGGGCAGAGTTGTGGGGCTCTATACCAAAATGTATGTTTTCCATTCTGTGGTCTAGAGTTGTCACTGGGAAGCAGTTGCCCAAACAGGGACTATATTTCCAATGTCCTTAGAATCCAGATGTGCCCATGAAATCAATTCTTGCCAGTGCAATGTGGGTATTGTTTTGTGTTTCACCTCCTGGCCCTGCTTTTAAGAAGTGGGTGGAATTTTTCCATTGTCTTTTTCTCTCTGCCAGCTAAAAGCTGTTAGGGCTTGGCATAACTACAATATAGAAGGATCCTAGGTCCTTGAGCCATCACAAGGAAGAAAACTGCCTGTCAGACTAGATGGAAATAAAAAATAAATTTTTATTATGTATATCCATTTAAAAATTGTCATTTATTTGTAATAGCATCCAGCATTACTCTTAATAATATAAAAACAAATCTGGAAGACTGATAGCTGGAAAATTAAAAGAATAAAAGTGAAAAGAAAGTGATTACTTAAGATGTTTTGTCATATTACTAGATTTGGCAGTGTATATTTTCCAGATTCTTCAAGCCATACAGAATAGGATTAGGCCTAGAAACACAGAAGTAGGTGACTTTGAAGATCATTTTACTATGGAATAAAGCAGGGGCCACCCTTGTCTTTGGAAAAGGTGAAAATACTTAGCTTTTAAGGATGGTATGCTTCAACCTCATAGTTTCTGAGATTCCATACCCTACTGCCAAACTAATCTGGGGGAATTCCAGTATGATTTAAGAGACCATCCATCAAATCTTTTCTTTAGTGCTTCCAGTAGATTTTGTCTGTTGTGGGTAGCATTACCAATGAAACAACGATCTAACTAGTAATTATGTATTATCAAGTCAGAGAATAAAAGGATTCACTAAATTTTATAGATGGAGGAGATCTTCAGTTTATTTTACAGTTGGCCCAGATTAGGTGCTTGTCCCCCAGAGTAAAATACAGAGTAGTTACTGGCCAATCTGGCCTCAGAAACTAGAGTTTCTGGCCATAGCAGTTAGGTATCTGCTGGATCCAAAGTTTTATGATGCACTGATCATAATTTAATAGAGATGATTTTGGAGGATTTCAGTTGATACTACCCATGCTTCTAGTTTCAGCTACGACAGGAAAAAGTTGGCTGTGCATTTTATAAGTGTGTAACATATATTTGCATATTTCTGCCCTAGATTTAGGTGATTGTCTCTAAACAAACATAACCCAAACATAGTCAAACACTTGTGAAAGCTCAAGGGTATGCATTTATCCTAGTGATGATGTCATTACTCACAACATTTTAAAATTTGTATTTAGAATTATCTTTTAAAAATATTTTTTATTTTAAAAATGTGGGGTACAATTCAGGATTAGGTATACAATGCAAGTGGACATTGTACAGGTAAAGTTTGGGTCTCCCTTTGGTCCCCACTTTTCCTGGTTTGAGATCAGGTACCCTAATTAATGTTATATCCCCACCCCCACCCAGGCAGTATCCCTTTCTTTCTTTTTTTTTTTTTTTTGAGATTTATTGAGAGGACAGAAAAGCTCCCACTGCGGGAGGGGACCCGAGAGGGTTGCCTGCCAATCCCTTTCTTATAGTATTATGGTAAATGTTCAGGGTCCACTTATGAAGCACACATGAAACTCTGTTCTTTGTTTCTGTGATAGATCATGGAGTATTAGAATTATCCTTAAGGGCTCACAGCACAGTATTCTTTTCATTGTTTTTTCCCCCTTTGATTACAAAAGTAATTGTATATACTCTGGGACTTAGAGAAAAAAGAAGAAAAAGCCATCCTAATTTGTTCACTCAAAGGTAACCATTCTAAACATGATAAAGTATTGTATATACTCTGGGACTTGGAGAAAAAAGAAGAAAAAACCATCTTAATTTGTTCACTCAAAGGTAACCATTCTAAGCATGAAACATACATTTCCTAATATGTAAATGTATGTAGGGGTAGGTTTACATGTGTGTGGTTAGATATACAGTATGAATGGTTTTGCTTTTAAAGTTTTATCATGAATTTCTTAATTTTAGCTATCATATTGAGTTGGACAGCTTACATATATCTTTGTTTAATATTCTAGCCATTGCAAGTTACTGAGTAGAAGTTTAAAGGCTTTTGAGCCTTAAGTGGGTGCATTCTCTTTAATTAATTGGTCAAACCAATTTAATCCCTTTATGTTGATAACTATTCATTCTTGGATTGTCATTTGAAAACAAACAAAAATTATTTGACCCAAATCTGATGAATAAGGTAAATGATTAAGTTAAGAAATGCCATTTTAAATCAAATAGATGATGGTGAAAACATAGTGATACACTCTGAAGCTGTCACAGAAAGAAGGTTCTAAAGAAGAGTTTCAAAATATTTGAAAAATAGAGGTATTTACCAAATATGTATCTTCATACGATGGCTACTTTGAAGTATAAGTCACTTTAATGCTTAAGTTCTGGTGTGGATCTCAAAAACTCAGTCAGTCCCTTGACATGATTGTTGTTTCTAGACATTTGTGCTCATCATCACTAAAGGTGAGGACAAGGAATCAGAATCTACCATCTTATGCGGGTGTAGGGAAAAGCTAGATTTTTGTTATTCCCTATATCCTGTCCTATTACAGAGAAAGATGTAAAACAGGAAAAGAAAAAAGAAAGTCAGGAAGAAAGAAAAGAAAAAAGGAGATATGAAGCAAGAAAAGGAAAAGAAAGAGAGAGTAAGAGAGAAAGAGGAAGAAAAGGAGGGAGGGAGTGGGGTTGGAAGAAAGGAAGAAAAGAAGGAAGATTGCTATCCCAATATTCATGTAAAATAATGACACAGTCAATACTTAAATATGAACGTTTGAAGCCAGTCTTAAATATAGTGCAGACCAATATTTTTCAAAATGTTAGAGATAATAGTACTTTTCTGTAACGTTTCCAGTACTCTGGAATGCAAATCACAGCACAATTTAAGAATGAATTGGAGATGATGGAGCACATACACATTAGAAACTATCTTCATAATCACTGAGTTTCCAGAAAACAACTTTTGAAAATCAGTTTTAGGCTGATGAAGTCCATTAGTGTAGCTAGCCTGCATCCTTGGGGCTTTCTAAGAAGGGAGGCTCATGATAAGCATTTGAAGATAGCTGAACAAGGTTCTCTCTCAGAATTTTTTTTTTTTTTTTTTGAGTTGGAGTCTCCCTCTGTCGCCCAGACTGGAGTGCAGTGGCCGCTCCCGGCCACCACAGCCTCGACCAGCTGGGCTCCGGCAATCCTTCCGCCTCAGCCTTCCAAGTAACTGGAATTACAGGCGTGTGCTACCACGCCCGGCTAATTTTTTGATTTATTGTAGAGATGAGGTACTTAAAGATAAAGCACTCTGACTAGAAATGGAATGTTAGTGACTTCATCAACTCATCCTGCTCTAGGTGGGTACCATTGTGCCCATGAAAACCCACTACTTTTAAGAATAAAATGCCATCCAGAATCACAACCTATTTATTCCTATTTGAATATAAAGCTTAAAAGATGCACTTTTTTCAGATCTGGGAAATCCAGACGCTACTTTCAATACATTTAATTTCACTGTCACTTGAATGTGTGTCTTTTTAAAAATTACGCACACAAATACACACGCAGTTTAGAAACAAAAATTACTTTTCTGTTTGCATTTGATTGCATTATACAATTCTGGAGTTAAGCCATAGTTTGTAAAATCTTTATGATAGTGATTGGATTGTTACATAATAATTTCTGCACATATAACAATTAGAATGGCGGATGATGGAAATAATCTCTTACTCTTCCTTTTTATGTAGTGAAATACTTTCCCATAATATGAAAACAGAAATAGTAGATTAAAAACTGAAAAAAATCTACTTTAAATTTTTGTTTACCCAATTATTTCTGCCAATAAAGATTCAGAGAAAGAAAGTGAATAATGTGACTATTAAAGAGGATTTGTTTTGTGAGTATGAATGGGGATGGGCAAACTGTTTTATAAAATGACAGAATAAATCAAGGTCTGCTTTCTGGAAACCTACATTTTGATAGCAAGTAAGACAGAAACAGACTAATAAAAAAGTATAGGAGTTACATGAGTAACTAAATGATATCTATAAACAGAAAAGGAAATGGGGTTACCTTTTGTCCATATGAGTATATAGACAAAAAATTATTTATTGCATTTTATCTTAAAAATCAGAAAGATTGTCTACCTTCTTAAATTTCAGTAACTGAAAATATCAATCATAAGGTAAGTAAATGATATACAAAGAGTGAATTAAAAATGTATTTCAGTCAAAAGAATGGTGGAGAGTAGACATTCAAAATCAAATTGTTTTTAAGGACTTTATTAACTCTGTGATAGGCAAAATCGTGACCTCCCAATCGTTACATCCTAATTTCAAGAATCTGTGTATATGTTACTTTACATAACAAAGGGAACTTGACTGTAATTTAGTTAAAGGTCTTGAGTTGGAGAAATTATACTAGATTATCTAGGTGGACCCAGTGTATTCTCAAGAGTCCTTATGAGAAAAATAGGGAGGCAGGAGATTCAGGGTTCAAGAAGAAGATGGGACAATTGAAACAGAGATGGGCATGTGGTGATGCCATGAGTCAAGGAACGTTGTAACCTCTAGGAACTGGAAAAAACAAGGAAACAGATTGTCCGCTAGAGCAAGGGTCCCCAGTCCCCAGACCTCAGACTGCTACCTGTCCAAGTCCTGTTAGGAACCTGACTGCACAGCAGGAGTGAGCAGCTGGAGAGCGAGCTCTACCTTCTGTCTTCCCTGAAGTGTTGGAGACCTTTGCCCTAGAGCCTCCAGAAGGAATGCAGCCCTGCCGATCTATTTCAGATTTCTGACCTCCAGAACTGTTAGATAATAAATCTATGTGTTAAGTATGTGGTAATTTGTTACAGCAGCAATAGGAAACTAATATATTAACCTTTGTGGGGAAAAGTTACTTTTAAAGAAAATTCACACAAAATCAAATTCCATTGCTCTCCAAACAGATAATTTCTCAATTCAGAAAGGGTTATCCAGATGAAGCACTAATTCTCTTTCTTTTTTTTTTTTTCCCTAATAGCTTTTTGGGCAGAGCATGAACTGTCCTTTCTTGTACCTCTAGTAGGTACCAGTCAAAGTAATGGTCATTTTTTTTTCCATATTATTTCATTTAATAAATATAACAACCCTAACATGGAAACTCCTTTTTACAAATGAAGTAATTGATTCTTAGAGGAAGTAAACAACTCGTTGCATTTCAAGTTGGTGATAGAATAAGATAAACTCAATAATGAAACGGAAATTAGAATGTGAGTCAATTTGTATTCCATTTGGTGAGAATATATATAAAAGATAAATAAAATAGATATAGATAACCAGATAAATAGGTGTAGATATAGATAGGCAGGAAGGCTGATAGAAAAGGCTTGGAGGAAAACACAAAGAACTGCATATATAGAATTTAGTATGGCCAAAAGTTACAAAGAAAAGTTTTGGCCTAGATAGTTATTAAAAAAAAATCTTTTGGACACTTCATCTAACCTCTTGGTTTCCTCTTCTATTATAGAAAGATAACAATAGACAGCGCTCTCATAAAGAATCCCAAGGAATGGGACTGAATACGTGACACTGAAGGGCTCTTTAAATGTTGATTCAACACTCTGTGGTCTACTTAGGATCCCCAAACCAATTTGTGACTCATTCAACACAAAGAGGTTATCTGTTGTGAAGGAGAAAAAGAGACATTATAAATCAGGTGACAATCAATGATTCCAAAAGGAATTGAATATATTCTTTGTTCAAATGAACAGAAGGTGTTGGTCTGAGTTGTGTGTTTTCAGTGAGCCGAGGCTGGTTACCCGAGGGTGAGTACAATGCAAGAGAACCTTCAAGAACAGCAGCTCCCAAGACATATTTGATAAGTGTCTCAAGTTAGGTCATCAAGATGAATGAGGTCACCTATATACAGTTTAGACAAATGCAAAGCAGAACAATATGACTGAAGGCTGGCTTAAGACCTCAACACAACTACGGAGCCAACAGCAGCTGGAAACTCTTAAGGACTAAATGCAAAGGAGAGAGTAATTTTGACATCAAAGGGATCAGTTTGACAAATGAAAATCAAATTGGATGGACTTTAATGCAAACAGCTGGGTGTGATGCAACTGAAAGAGGCAGATTTCCTGGAGTCAGCCAAAGAGATTTATTAGAATTTCACATACCTCCCAAGGAGAATGTAAATACAGATTTTGTAATTTTCAAGTTTTTTCCATCCCAAACAATGGAGAAGAGAGTGTGGTAAGATAAATAGACTGCACCACAATTCTTGGGATGATTTGATGACTACGCTTGCTCTGTCTGTGTCAAGATATTTTCATCTGTTCCTTCCTCATTTTCCTCCCTTTTTGTCACCTATCCCTTCTTTCAATGTGCAGAAAACTTTATCTTGAGGTAATATCTCTGAATGTGATGTGACTGATTCAAAGAGTAAACATTTTACTGCTGAAATATTTTTGGTACTGGAAGCTGGTCAGAATGGGCCAGGACTTCATAATGCCTTATGTGAGTGAGAGCAATAAGATAAATTTGTTCCCCAACATGTGCTTGGCAACTGGCCTTTCTATGAAATGCACCAGGTGTGATATGGATGTACTTCGGCTGTGGTTGACAACAGAGAATAGGTAACTCACTCGCTGACTGAGAGTTCAGACTCAAGGTAAGAGAAAACAAAAGTTTATCATCAACCAGTAAGCCATGCTGTGGAATGACTTCAGGGATTTCTGTTTGTTATTTTGTAACAGTGATCCACCTCATTCTGTTGTCAGCGACAAGCCATTTGAGTCAGAATGCAGATATCAAGTACAAAGTGTTAAAGTTGTTGGAATAGGCAATGCTATTGCACATATTATTGTCCTAATTCCTCTGCTGGAATATAGTGGAAACTCCTTGAAGACAGAAACACTTATCTAAGAAGCATAGAAGCTGCTTAACATTGCACATCAGTGTATTTCCAGAAATTTAGCAAACTATATATAGGGCATGTAGTGGGCACACAATACATATTTGATATGTTAATGAGTAACACGAGCCAGAAATCCGTAAATGGGTCTCGTCATAATTAAGTGTAAAGAGAGAGATAAGACGTCCTCTGTTTCATTAAGTCATCATTATCCATGTAAATTACCTCATGTTGCAGGATCTGCAGAGCAAATTCAAAGCCATGAAGTCTACATTTAGGATTTACTTGGGAGTTCAAACAAGACAAAGCAGAAAAAAGTCCTCTAGTTTTGGGCATCACTTAAATGGGTCTGTTTGCCTCATTTGAGAAACTATGCAATGATGTCTAAGTAGCATGTAGAGGATTTTAAGCTAATATACCACTTATCGTGCTTTACTGGTGGATCAATGAATGGTTTTATTGACCTGAAGCTTTACTCTTATTCTTGTGCCCTTCCAGCTTATCCCCTTGGTATACTGAAGAAAGACATGCAGGTGAGAGCTATTGGACTTGGCAGATATTAAGCCTGTTTTCTTTCTGTGCACTATCTGCTGGCTTCAAGGCCTTGGTTCTTCACTTGAAGGTGTTGTTGACATAGTCAGTTATTTAGGAAAAGATCTGAAAACTCACGCTTGCAAATTAGCAAAATGGAAAATAGAGTAAAGGTTTGTGTGTTTGTGCCATGGAAGTACTGTATGCAATTAGCTGATGAATCTATAACAAAACGTGGGGCACTGAATTGGAGGTACATTTTGCTAATAATATTTAGGGCAGTGGATTTTAAATTTTTCTAAATCTAGTAATCTTCTAAAAAGTTTAAGATTTAATAAACAATAAAATTGTGAGGCACTGAAGAGCTAACTTTTCAAATATGATTTTGCAAACCAGAAGATGTATTTATTTTTTAGGCTAGTTCAGAAAAAACAATGTTAATGTTATGTGTGTGTGTATGCAAGCGTGTGCATGTACATGCTAGGTATAAAGTTTAAACAATGTATTATGATTACATCAGCTAGTTTACAAAAGTCAATGTGTCTGGCAAGAAACTACTAAACTGAAAATAAAAATTTTAAAATATGTTTTGGACATCAGATAACTTTTGCATTAGTAAAGAGGGAGGGTGAGATCAACTTTATCTGGCTAAGCAGTCTCAGAGTTTTCAAACACATTGGATATCAGTTCATTGTTGCAGTTGGTTTTGGCATTCTCTGGATAAAATTAACCTTCAAGTAGTAAATGAGCTCACCACGTAATGTCAAACAAGACTTGGTTGGTCCAGATTTAATTTTTAAAATGGTTCCCAGAATGCTTAAATCCATTAAAACTATTTTCAGTTCAGAAAATTGCATTTTCTTCCATTTATGAAAATTCCTTTTCTTCATGCCTTTTACTGCTAAAAGAACTGGATAGACAGAAATTCAACAGAATTCAATACTATATACTTACCATATGTCAAAGATGGGTTCAATCTAGGCAAATCTCATGTGTTTGGGATGCTCCACACTGTGCCACTTCCAGTTCCCATGAATATTTCTAGTTTTGTCTCTCAACCAATAGGAAATGGACCCCTTTATCTACTTAATGAGACATTTAAGTAGCTGATTCATCCTAGAACAAAATAGTGCTGAGTCAAAATAGTTTTCAAAATAACACTAGATTTTAGACTGTATGGACAAAAAATGATAAAAATTAAATTTAAAAAAAATGACTGCACAATAACAGGAAAAAAATGTAGAGAAGAAGGTGCTCAGAATCAGCTTCAGTCATTTGTGGGTCGTCCTGACTTTGCAGAAAGGGTTATCTCAGCAGTTAGGAGTTTCTGTGTAGTTAGCAATGGGAGCCAGAGAGGTTAAAACAGCTCATCACTTTATCAGGATTACCGAGGGTATGAGGGAGGCCTTAATGGTCTGGCAGTCCTTTTTGTCACAATTTAATGGCATATCGATCTTGCAGAGTGAACAATCATGACCTTCAACTGTTTACAGATGCTTTGGAGGGAAAAGGCTTAAGAAGCTTATTCCAGAGAAGCTGAGAAGGTTCAGCCCTGACCAGTCAAGTTGGTCAAACAGCAATCAAAACATCCCAGTTTGGGGGCAACTTTCCACTGGGGGTGACACTTACAACTGGGAAGATCACAAGTGCTTCAAGAAAAGCCAATGGTGTTACAGGCAGTCAATAAATCAACCAGGAGTGTCATTAACCCAGGGAGAGAAGAGGAGTGAGTGGTGTGTGTGTGTGTGTGTGTGTGTGTGTGTGTGTGTGTGTGTGTGTGTGTGTATGTGTGTGTGTGTGTGTGTATACGTGCACCAGTAAAAGAAGAGCCCCTTGCATTGAGTTGTGCATTTCTACTGGAACACGTTTTCAATAAATGGCATTTTTTAAGTTGTCTGTAAGATCTGGAACTTTTGCATCTGCAGACTGGAGATCTTAGGATGAGGTACCATGTTCCATAAGACAAATCTGAGCTAAGAGCAAGTGAATGTGTTTTTCTCCATAATATAATTAATTTGAGGATCGTGGAAGATATTTTCAGGAACTCACATGAAACTGCCTGCTGAGATGTGGAGAGCTGCTTTTCAAGGGAAGATGAATGCACTGAAATTAAATTCAGGAGTTGTGATGTTTAGCAGGACCATCTATTTTAGTGAATCTGATTTAAAGCACTGTTGGGTTCTAAAACAAAGTTCCCTCTCTTGGTTTTGTTGAATCTCCACTATGTGATCTGCAAGCTCTTGGTTGCTACCCAATGCATGAAACATGGGATCCTGCCCTCAAAGAGCTTTTACGTTCTCTAATCAGTCACAGATTCACATATTTTCTGGCTATGAGACTTTATCCTTTTGAACTCTAGTAGTTTGCATGGTGGCCCTCCAGAGTTATGTCTACATCCTGTTCTCTGAACCTGTGAGTGTTGCTTTTTTTTTTTTTTCAAATGGTCTTTGCAGATGTAGTTAAGGATCTTGAGATGAGATCATTCTGGATTATCTGGGTGAGCCCTGAATCTAATGGCAAGTGCCTTCCTAAGACACGCACACAAGAGAGAAAGTGATGGAAAGACAGAGGCAGAGCTTGGGGTGATGCAGCCACAAACCAAGCAACAAAAATATTCCTGGCAGCCAGCAGAAACTAGGAGACAGGTATGGGAAGGACTCCCCTCAGAGCCTCCAGAGGGAGTGTGGCTCTGCCAACACCTTGATTTTGGACTCTAACTTCTAGAAATGTAAGGGAATAAATTTCTCTTGTTTTAAGTCATCAGATTGTGGTAATTTGTAAATGTAGCCTTAGAAGATTAACACAGACTTTTACTTAGATTAGTTTTAATCTTGCTCCCCATGTACTTGACTTAATAATACACAAAAAATGAAAACTGAGATATACATCTGCAAATAGTTGTTAAACCGTAATAAAAATGCACTGTTTTTTGTCTTTCTTGCTCACTACCAACTTGTTTGTTTTCCCTCAGATTTATATATAAGAGATTTAAGGAGACTGTGCATTGAAAGAAGGGATTTGCCCTTCAGTTTGTAGGATGGAACACAGGAAGAAGCAAGATGGCAGGTCTTCATGGCATTGGCACAGGGGATGGTGACTAATCTGTGACAGTGCTGGCTATCAGTCTTGGGGTGTGCAAAGTGCATAACTGCAAACAAACCCATATTTAATGGGCCGTAGAACTGTGTTTAAAATGTTACAAAATATGTGCCCAGTGTACTAGACATATCTATTTTATTTTATTTTATAATTGTGGGGTACAAGATTTGGGACATGAGTAAATTGCATGCAGTTGAGACTTGGGCTTCTAGCAAACCCTCTCTCCCCTTGGTAGTGGACATGGTACACAATGGGTGGTTGTGTGTCCCTTTTCTTCCCTCCCTCTCTCTCTCCTTTAGCAGTGCCCAGCATTTGTTGTTCCTGCCTTTGTGCTTGTGTGCCCAACGTTTAGGGTCTGCTTGGGATTGAGACTATGTGGTATACAGTTTTTGTTTCTGTGATAGTTCACTTAGAATGATGGTCACCAGCTGCATCCATGTTGCTGCAAAGAACATGATTCTGTTCTTCTGTATGACTGCATAGTATTCCATAGTGTATGTGTACCACGTTTTCTTTATTTAGTCCACTTTCAATGGGCATCTGGGTTGCCTCCATGTTTTTGCTATTGTGAATGGTGCTGCAGTAAACTTACATGTGCATGTGTCTATTTTGGTAGAGCGATTTATGTTCCTCTGTGTATATTCCTGGAAGTGGGATTGCTGGGTCACAGTGTAGCTCAATTTTTAGTTCTTTGAGAAAATGCCACACTGCTTTCCACAAAAGTTGGATATACTAGCTTACATTCTCACTGACAGTGCAGAAGCATTCTCTTTTCTCTGTAGACTCACCAACTTTTGACTGTCTTTTTTTTTTTTTTTTGGAGTCAGAGTCTCTCTGATGCCCAGGCTGGAGTGCAGTGGCACACTCACAGCCACTGCAGCCTCATCCTACTGGGTTCAAGCAATCCTTCTGCTTCAGTAGCTGGAACTGCAGGCCTGCAACACCACACCCAGCTATTTTTTATTTATTTATTTATTATAGAGACAAGGTTTCGCCAAGTTGCCCAGGCTAGTCTTGAACCCCTGAACTAAGGCGATCCTCTCGCCTTTGCCTCCCAAAGTGCTGGGATTAAAGGTGTGAGTCACTGTGCCTAGTCAGCTTTTAACTTTTTAATTATAGCCATCCTGACTAGTGTGAGATGGTATCCCATTGTAGTTTTGATTTGCATTTCTCTTATGATTAGTGAAGTTGAACATTTTTTCATATGTCTGTTGGTTTCTTGTATGTCTTCTTTTGAGAAGTCTGTTGGTGTCATTTGTCCACTTACTATAGGGCTATAGTAACCAAGACAGCAGTGGTCCTGGTACAAAAATAGACACATGGACCCATGGAACAGGACAGATAATCTTGAAATAAAACCACAAACCTTCAACCAACTCATCTTCAACAAAGTCAACATAAACAAACATTGGGGAAAGGAAACCGTGTTTAGAAAATGGTGCTGGGAAAACTAGCTAACCATATGCAGAAAAATAAGATGGGATCCCTACCTATAAGCATATATAAGAATTAACTCAGCCCGGGCTAGCTAACCATATGCAGAAAAATAAGATGGGATCCCTGCCTATAAGCATATATAAGAATTAACTCAGCTGGGCTTGGTGGCTCAGCCTGTAATCCCGCACCTTTGGGAGGCTGAGGTGAGTGGATTGCCTGATCCCGCAGGTTCAAGACCCACCTGGGCAACTTGGCGAGACCTCATCTCCACAATAAATCAAAAATGAGCCGGGTGTGGTAGTGTGCTCCTGTGGTTCCAGCTACTCGGAAGGCTGAGGCTGAAGGATGCCAGAGCCCAGCAGGTCGAAGCTGCGGTGGTCGGGAGCGGCCACTGCACTCCAGTCTGGGCGACAGAGTGAGACTCCAACTCAAAAAAAAAAAGAATTAACTCAAAATGGAAGAACTTAAATGTGAAACCTCAAACTATAAGAATCATAGAAGAAAACTTAGGGAACATCCTCCTGGACGTTGGCGTAGGCAATTAATTCATGGCAAGTCCTCAAAAGCAAACGAAGCAAAACTTAAAATTTAAAATTGATAGATGGAAACTTATCAATTGAAATAGTTTTTGCACAGCAGAAAAAACCATCAAGAGATTAAAGAGACAACCCACAAAATGGGAAAAAATATTTGCAAGCTATGCGTCTGACAAGGGCCTAACATCCGCGGTCTATAAGAAACTGAAACAAATTGACAGGAGGAAAAAAAACCCCAAATAACCCCATTAAAAAGTAGACATATATTTAAAGTTGCTTTGAATTTTAGTTGGAGGAAAAGGAGCCTGAAATCAGCTTCAGACACTTGAGGGTCATCCTGACTTTGCAGGAATGATTATCTGAGCAGTTAGTTAATTTCTAGGTAGGCAGCAATGGAATAAAGTGTTGGTTATACACCCTGTGCTAATTGAGTCTGTCGGGCTGTCCACAATGCCCAGCTGGTGACAGAACATCATCATGTAGCAGTGCCTCATGGTGGTTATGCTGCAATGAATGCCTTGGGAAATGCTCAAAGAGATGAATCTTGCACTCTACTTGTTCAGGTCCTGCATGAGAAGAGGCCAAAACCTGTTAACTATGTTGCATGTGCCCAGCCTCCAGCCTCCTGTTCTATAACCATTCCTTACTTTGACAAATATCTTTCCACAGTGCCAGCTTGATCATGGTTCACATCTAGTCTGACCAGACGAAGCTGGGTGATCTATCCCCCAGCTAATTCCGTTTTCTGCCTCATATTTCCCTAGGTCCTCCCTTCATGGAACTATACTTCAGCCATTCTTAAGCTATTTACATGGTGTCTGTAAAGGCACCATGCCCTTCCTGATTATCCACTTGACAAACACATTTATTCCTCAAAAACCCAACTCAGGTCTTTTTTTGTGAGAATAACCCTGACTCCTAAAACTGAGTTAATTCTTTTCTTGTTTTAGCTACCACTAGCCTACACTGAGCTCAAATTGGAAATTACTCATCACATGGAACTCTAATATGTATGTATAACCATCTCTCATAATACACTGTGAGAGCAGGGTAGAAACTTTGCCTTCACTTTGAAGGTAAAAGCCTATTTCCTGGGTCATTGTGTATCTTTTGTGTCTGGCCTTGGGTCAGATACGTAATTGGTATTCAATAGATGTTTTATGAATGAATGAGAGAATGACTAGTCTTTCCTGTTATTAGCAAGCTCTTGAAAAGTCTTAAGACATGTATGTTTACTCACAAGTCATTAACATATGATAAGCTCATCTCCACACTTAAAAATATCTTTGAGAGAGGACAGTACTATTGCTTGTGTTTAAAAATTTAATATGTTACTTTTTATTATAAAAGTAATATGTTCATTATAGAAAATCAGGAAATTAGAATAAATATGAAAGTAGAATTTCATATGACTAGGGGAACAAATAATTGTAATAAAGTATAATATATATAAAACAAAGCAACCATGTGCTAATATTTAATAGTCTCTTTCTCACACATACATACAAACACATACACACACAAGGTAATGTGAGTTGCTATCAAATCCAGCCCCAAAAGGTAAAATGACTTAAACACCATAGAAATTTATAGAAATTTAGGTCTTGCTCACATAATGTCTAAAACTGATATGCATGTCAGCATGATGAAGGACCTGGACGACCTCTACTTTGTGGGTCTGCAGTCCTTATCGGAGATCTTCCAAGGTTCCTGGGCCTAGAGGTAGCATGGATTACTTCCATTCACTTTCCATTGGCTAGAGCCCCATCCATGTGGCCCATCCAAGTGCAAGGCAGGCTGGGAAATATTGTTTATCTGTGTGCCCAGGAAGAAAAGAAAACGGATTTGCTGAATCATTATGCAATCTCTGTCATACACTGAATATATTCTACTATAATCTGATATTTCTATTTAAGAAATATTTCATTTTAATGATGTAATAATATTTGGTGGTTCAGCCTGTAATTCCGCGCCTTTGGGAGGCTGAGGTGAGTGGATTGCCTGAGCCCGTGGGTTCGAGACCCGCCTGGGCAGCAAGACCTCATCTCTACAATAAATCAAAAAATCAGCCAGACCTGTAATTCCTGCTACTCGGAAGGCTGAGGTGGAAGGATCGCCGGAGCCCAGCAGGCGAGGCTACGGTGGCCGGGAGCGGCCACTGCACTTCAGTCTGGGTGACCGAGTGAGACTCCAACTCAACAACAACAACAACAACAAATATTAACTACTCCTGTAGAATTAATAAGACAAAATAGTACTCATTTGTTTTGCTGAACTGTCAACTTTTTAAAATGTTGAAAAACAATTGTTTCAATATTGTGGTTATATGTAATTAGCCACATACAAATCCATGACAGTTATATTTTCAGTGTGAATTTTACTCTTGATCAACATTATATGACTGTACTTATCATATGCCTTTTCCCTTGGGTTCTGTTTTGCTTTAAATAAATGCCATCCCTCATGCTCCCTTTTATTTGCATTTGCCTTGCCGTGTTTCTAATATTTCTGAATCACTTGGTTTTATGTGTGCCCCTTATAGATTGTAGACAGTTGACTATTTGACCCAATCTAAGAGTCTTTACTTATTTATTTATTTTGAGATACCATTTCACTCTGTCTTCAACCTGAGTGCAGGACAGGATCGTGGCTCACTGTAACCTTGAACTCCTGGGACCAAGCCATCCTCCTGACTCAGCCTCTGGAATAGCTGGGACTATAAGCACATACCACCACTTCTGGCAAATTTTTGTGTTTTTTGTAGAGACAGGGTCTTGCTTTGTTGCCCAGGCTGGTCTCAAACTCCTAACCTCTAGTAATCCTCCTGCCTCGAACTCTCAAAGTGCAGGGATTACAGGCGTGAGCAACCACACTTGGCCTAAGAGTCTTTAAACACTTTTTATTCTTTTGATATTTATTCATTAATGAAACTATTAGCTAATAACATGTTATTAAGTTTTATCATTTCTGAGAGTCATTGTCCTTAATAGACATTTGTAACATACTTTATATTTATTTTGTCAATCAACATGTTAAGTTTATACTTTTGTTTATATTTTATGATTTGTTTTCCTGGTTAGTTTGTTTTATGTACTACAACTCTTTGTAGTTTTAAAAATGATGCTTTATAGATAGCTCAGTTTTCCAAAGTTGTTTTTCCATCAATGAAAGAACAAATGAAATAAAAGATGAATGAATATAATTATTTATCTTTAAATATGAGTGGAATTTGTTATGCTTTTATTCCCACCCACTGCTTAATTTTAATGATTTGTATAACCTAGGCTATTACACATTAATAGTTTTCCATTATATGTCTCTTTCATACATAAAAAGCAACTTTGCTCACTATGAAATTGTTGGATTTTATTTTATTACCACAAAACATGTATTTCTGTGATTATTCCCATAATTTCTTTTTGTTTTTTTGAAAGTAGGATTTATTGAGAAGACAGAAAAGCTCCCACAGTGAGAGGGGACCAAAGGGGGTTGCCCGATTCCCATAATTTCTAGCTCAACGCAAAACTTTCCACCAAATCCTCAGTATAACTTAATTCTTAGTACTAGGTACTAAGAAATTAGTACTATTTAGTACTATTCTGATAATTTCACAACAGAGATAGTTATGTTAACTAAGTAATCAATGATTGACAAATGTAATCCATATGGGGCTCCATGCCATTTATTTAATCTTATTTTTATCTTACAAAGTACAATTCAAATCCCATATCTACTAAGGGACCATTCCTTTATCCTACACTCTACTCTGTTCTGTCTTCTATACTATTCATGGCTTATGTTTCATAGTTAAGCCATCAACAAGCCAGTTTCTATCATTCTTTCATTGTTGTTTGCATGCTTGTCTTACTTATTAAAACAGTAATCTCCTTTATGTCAGAGGTCATGTTCTATTTTCCCTGTATAGTCACAGTGAACTAGCATAACAATAGATTCCATGGGCACTGGCTACATATTTATTGCTTGGCTTGATAATTTTAAAGGTTAATTTTAGTTGTTCGTCTCACATGTTTTCTCTCATTTAAGTTTGCAAAAGTTAACAAGAGGATATGGTGGTTGGCTTAGTCCATTTGTGCTACTATGACAGAATATCTGAGGGTAAATTATAATGAATAGAAATTTATTTTCTCACAGTTTCCCAGGCTAGGAAGTCTAAGATCACAGCCAACAGCATCTTGTGAGGGCCTTCTTGTTGTGTCTCATCACATAGTAGAAGGCAGGAAAAACAAGAGAGGCAAAAACAGGAAAAGGGGACTGAACTTACCCTTTTATAAGGTCTTACTCCTAAAGGTCCCATTTTTTAACTCTGTTACAATACAAATTAAATTTGAACATGAGTTTTGGAGGGGACAAACATTCAAATCATAGCTATGACCTATTTCAAACTAATCACTTATTTTTAATCCTCATCCTCTGCCGGAAGCCACAACCCCTAAAGATGCAAAATGGAGGTTGCCTGAAAATGGGAAAAACGCTGACTGGGAGCAGAGACCCAATGGGAAGCGGCCATGCTGGAGGCAGAGCCCCATGGATCGTATTGAAGGACTCCTTTTGGCCTTAAAGGAATGCATGCTTAGGCTTGAAAAACATTTCCCTTGATAAATAAAACAACTAGCTAGAATGTGCAAGGATGTGGAATTAGCAGTAGACCTATGTATGGAATTGTAAAAAAGGCTCAACAGCGAAAATCTCCCCCCTGAAGGGACAAGGGAATGCAAATTTTGAAACCTTTAGCTAAAAAGGAAAAACAAGTACTTCCTCATATCCTTTATAAGTAACAACATTGACAGTTGTGATTGATGAGGAAGTGGGAAACTGAGACAGAGTATCTCCACAAACAGGTGTTTTTGGGAAAAACAAGTCACAGACATGCCTTTTGATTTAAGAAATATTATAGTTTAATTAGAGGGTTAAAATTAAAGTAAGGATTAGATAAATAGCAGTTATAATTAAAAGATAAATGTTTATTATAGATGTAGGTATTAGTTAAATAGAAGGAATAGGAAATAATTAAGTTTTAAGGTAAACTTAAAATTATATATACTTAATGTAGGTTTAAAATTAAATACATTTAGGATTAGAAGTAAGATTAATTTCATATATAAGTGTAGATTTAGACATAAGTTTTGTTTAGAAATATAAAATGTAAAATGGGTAGAATTAAGAAAATAGATTAGTAAAAGAAAAGAAATAGAATAGTGAAGGGAAGAGATTCAGTTGGCCTAAAGGTCACAGGATGTGGCTGATAAATTGGCAGCTGGTATTTTGTTACACCACTGGTAGCAGGAAGGAACAAAATGAAACTTGTAAAGGTCAACTTCCCCATAAACAAAAGAAAAAACATGATGTAAACATTTAATGTGTAACATTTTATGGGTAGGGGGGTCAGTAAAAAACTATATAAGCTCTAAGAGTTGAATAAAAACTGGCAGAGTCTTGAACTCTCCCCAGGAAGAAGGATCCTGTCGTGTTCGTCTTTTCTTTTTTGCCGCTTCCCGATTCCCCTGTCTCAAGCCCTGAGTCTCTCCTGGAGCTGGACTCCAGCAATCCTCTGTACAAGATGACATCCAAATAAAATGAGGAAGGGAATAAACTCTGTGAGAGACAGGAGCATCAACTTGATTTACAACAATAACAACAACCAGCAGCAACAATAATAACAGCTACAAACTTTTTTTTTTTTTTTGAGTTGGAGTCTTACTCCATAGCCCAGGCTGGGGTGCAGCAGCATGCTCACGGCAACCCCAGCATTGACCTGCTGGACTCAGGTGATCCTTCTGCCTCAGCCTTCCAAGTAGCCAGAATTACAGGTGTGTGGTACCATGCCCAGCTAATTTTTTGATTTATTGTAGAGATGAGGTCTCACCAAGTTGCCCAGGTTGTTCTTGAACCCGTGGGCTCAGGCAATCCCCTCACCTGGGCCTCCCAAAGTGCTGGAATTACAGGCTTGAGCCACTGCGCCCAGCCAGACTACAACCTTTAAAGAGGGCCAGACACAATGCTTAGTGCTTACATTTTAGTTACCTGATCTAATTCTTACCTTAAACCCATAGGTAGCTGCTGTTCTTCCTATTCATAAACATGGAAAATCTTGAGACAAAGACAGAGATTTTACATATGTTGTATATGTATAGACACACACACACACACACACACACACACACACACAGAGAGAGAGAGAGAGAGAGAGAGAGAGAGAGAGATGTTATATAAGTTTTAGCATTATGTAGTTAAAAATGTTGGAGGCAGGATTTGAAATGCACATCTGTTTACTTCTTATCACAAAACTATACTACCACATACGTTGATTACCCATAACGAAAATGCCTAATATCAAGATGCAGCAGTATATGTTGAAAACAGGACAGGATTTTACAATAAAAAGAAATGGGTTAGAATTATGACCCTTCTAGTTGCTGACTATGAGAATTCAGGTGAATTATTTAATCTTCTTGTCCCCAATTTCCTCATCTGTAAAACAGGAATCATATTTACATTGCAAGACTGTTAAGATAATGAATGCCAATATATAGAATGTGTTGGTATGTGGCAGTTGTTCAAATGGTAGCTATTATTATTGTCAAAATAATTAACACTCATTATCACTCCGCCCTCTCCATATCTCAGGCTATTAGACCCTGATTTTTCTGGTCAAGCCTCAGCTTAAATGACATTTTTTCCCCCCTACTCTCCATAATTAGCGGGTAACTAATGTCCCTCACTTTTAAAACTTAATACTCTCTATTTGTTTTACAGGGCCCTTTTCATATTTTCTCTTTTGTCAGTTATTTCTATTTCTCTGTTAGCTTGCCAGTTTTTAAAGCTAAAAACTGTCTCTCTCTTTTCATTACACTCTCTGTAGTCTTATGTGGTGACTCACTCAGTGTAGGTCTCCAACAGCATTTATCAACTTTGATTGGCATAGCACTGTGTATTTGTTAACTTTCATGTTTCCCAAATTATTTAGAAAAACATAACTAATTTCCTTTCAACCACTGACCTCAACAGTTTGATGGTTCATTCTATGGCAGAATTGTATCTGTAGGTACATAGTTAAATCAAGTGAATGAATGAACAACACATCTGACAATGACTTTAAAAGGAAAGGCTGAATTTTTTAATATTCTTATAGTAGGCCTGCGGCTCTCAGTCTCGGTTGATTGGGTTGACACTTGACATGGTTTTTAATAATCAGCATTGCTTTGAGTGAAAATGAGTTCCAGTGAGCAAAGGAGCACTTTAATGACCTTTAAAATATTGTATTAAATAAAATACAGGTGAATTGGTATGGTAAGCTGACACTATTTCCAAGTATTTTATAAGGGAAGAAAAAGAAGAAAGACTGTCCTGGAATCCTGTAAATAGCCAATAAAAATTCACCTTGTCTGTGTATTGTCCTAGGAGACACAATCTCATTTACATTTATTAGAAGTAATGATGTAGTGTCCTGCAGATAATTAACACAATAAAATGCTGCTAATTTCACAGTGTCATTATAAAATTTGCCAGTTCAAATTAGAAAGTGATTAACCCTCTGAGTGAGGCAATGACATTTCCATTCCCAGTTTGTGAATTAAATTTGAAAGGATGTTCCCCTTAGTTTCAAAGTTCAGCTCTCTTTCTTTACTGTCTTTACCATGACTTCCCAGGAATGAAGACTCTGGACTTAAGCAAGATAAATTTTTTTTTTTTTTGAGTTGGAGTCCCACTCTGTCGCCCAGGCTGGAGTGCAGTGGCCGCTCCCGCCCACTGCAGCCTCGACCTGCTGGGCTCCAGCGATCCTTCCGAGTAGCTGGAATTACAGGCACGTGCTACCATGCCCGGCTGATTTTATTATTATTATTATTATTATTATTATTATTATTTAATTTTATTGTAGAGATGAGGTCCCATCAAGTTGCCCAGGCAGGTCTCGAACCCGCGGGCTCAGGCAATCCACTCACCTCAACCTCCCAAAGCGCTGGGATTACAGGCTGAAACACCGAGCCCGGCAAGCAAGATAATTTATGACAATTTTGTATCCCAGAGTGTCCAAATTCTCAAAAAAAAGCATTAGGTTGTCTTAGAATATAAATGAAGCCCATTTTTTCAAAAGAAAGAGTGGAATCAAAAAAGGAAGGAAGAGATGAGGAAAGGTAAGAAGAGAGGAAAAGAGAGAAAGAGGGAGGAAGAAAGAAACAGTAATCTTAGATGAGTATAATATCATTGAATAATGAACTTCTTGTTGGTGCGCGCATCCGAGTATGAAAATTCTGCATTAACAAGTTGCCTTCAGAATGTGCTTCATTTCATTTAATGGCAGTTACACCTTAACCTTTGCCCGGACACTACTTTATTCATTTACTGCGTATCTCTCCTCTACAACTGATTTTAATTAATTCCTTAAAATGGAATAAATTCATTAAAGAGAAAAGATTTATGGAGTCTCATTTTAAATATTCCTACTCAACTGAAATCCTCTTAAAGAATATTTAATGAGGAAATGATGTAAATGAATGAAACTTCAAGTTAATGATAAAATTGCCCAACCTGTTAAGACGACTATTAATTAAATAAATCTAATGCATACATTCATAAAGCTGCTGAAAATATGGTGCCATGCCCTTTTCCCCTCCTTCACTCCTTTTCCTCCTCTAATGATTCAGGACTACAGAATATATAACTGATATAAGTAGGATACTCTCTTAAAAAGTAGAATTCATTTCCAAAGCACTAGGGCTTGCTAGGTATCTTCAAGGAATAAAAATAATGAGGAATATTTAAAGAACTATTAAAGATACCATTCTAAGTAAGATTTTTTTATTTTATAGTTTCTTCTCTATTTATAAATGCATTTGTTATTGTTGAGGCCTTCTTCACAAAGGTGTAATTTCAACACTGATATGCCCTACGACTTTTGTCTCAGGACTTAAATTAGGTTGCAATGGACCAAAATCTAGCCTGAACAAATTTAAACACAAAGAGGGAATTTCTTGACTAATGAACCTGGACCTGTGCCCTCAGAAGATGGCACTGAGTTCTTTTAGTTCCGCTTGCTTCTATGTGGCTTCATTCTTAGGAACATTCTCTTTGCATATGACCCTCAGCAGCCCAAGCCTCTATCCTACCAGTTAAACAGTCCTTATGGAAAGAGATAAAGACCCCTTGCTGGTTCTCACTGGTGAAGACTAGATGGGGTATAGTGGATAATATGTAACTATTCATTGTCACTCTGAATAGCAAGCCTGGGTGTAAGTTTACCCTGACCAGTAGGGTTAGTCCTATCCAAACCAAGTGACTGAGACTGAGGCACAGGAGATTCTCCAATGGTTAATGGGATACTATTATCCAAAAGGGGAAAGAGAAAACAACAACAACAACAACAGATGTTGGGCCATCAAAATTAACTAATAACCAGAACAGCTACCTAGTGCAAACCCATTTTCTAATTGAGAAGAATTAGAAGAATTGGAATCTGAAAGAAACTTTACCTGTAGGTCTAGTTAATGCCAGGATTCGGGAATCACGCAGAGATTTCGACATTCTTCTGTCATTCATCTGTGTTTTGTAAAACTGATGGGCTAAATGGACTTTATTGTCCTTCTGACATTGGGCAAGTCTATGATTCTAGGTGGAATTGGGGTAGTGGTTCTAAATAAGCCAGACACTAGCAGCCTTAGTTCCAGTTCCATCATTTCTAAAAGCTGTGCAACCTTGAGAACTTTGCTTCTTATCCATAAAAAGAAGAAATTAGTAGTAATCAATGGTTTTTGCCCTTTTTATTGGGGTTGATCCTTTGCATATACGCTAAATATGAGCTGGGCTCGGTGGCTCAGCCTATAATCCCGCGCCTTTGGGAGGCTGAGGTGAGTGGATTGCCTGAGCCCGCGGGTTCGAGACCCGCCTGGGCAGCGAGACCTCATCTCTACAATAAATCAAAAAATCAGCCGGGCGTGGTAGCGCATGCCTGTAATTCCGGCTACTCGGCAGGCTGAGGCGGAAGGATGGCCGGAGCCCAGCAGGTAGAGGCTGCGGTGGCCGGGAGCGGCCACTGCACTCCAGTCTGGGTGACAGAGTAAGACTCCAACTCAAAAAAAAAAAAAAAAAAGCTAAATATGAATGACTCTTAATCAAGCAGTTCTTGGCTCATGTATATTAACTGATGTATGCTTCTAACTTGGATGCCTTCTTAATCCATCCCTAGTAAAGAACTTGTTCATCAGTGAGAACAAAAGCTATCATCAACCGTCATGGCAGAGCTCAATGGGATTGTTACCAGACAATGTTGTAAGTAATATGGAGAGCCATTGGTGAAAAGCCCCACAAGGCACTCCATCTTCACTCAAATTCTTACCATTCCCATTTGGGATGCACAGTCTGTATACTTGAACTTTTTTGTTAGAGTGGTTATTTGTGCTTTTAATTTAACAATTTGTGATTATCAGAAAAGTTTTCTCTAGTGGTTCAGAGGGAAACCCTGATGCTGGAATTTACCAAAGACCTTCTCTGCATCCCCAAAAGCCAGAGGGGTGTGTGGTGGTGAGAGCATGGGGCTTGACTAAGGAAGGTGCTGGAGCAAAGTTCAGGTGCTGGCAGTTCAGTGGTTCCTATTTTCATTGACAGGAAATATGCCATCTCTTACATGAGTCCTTTGGGAGTTGACTACCTAGAATCAGCACCATGAAATCCCTCACTGTATCTGCCTAGAAACAAATACCTTTGGATGTCTGGATTTTTAAGTTACATGTGCTTTCCAAGCTGCATCTCTCTTGTTTGTTATCGAGTGCCTGCCTAGCTTACAAATCAAACGTAGGGAGGGCAATCGACCTGCTGATTTTTTCTGTGGAACTTTGGGCTCTCTGAAACTTGCTGGAAAGCCAGTGAACCAGATAATCTTTCACATCCCACCAGCTCTAAAGTGAGAAACACAATAAGAAGTCAGTTGTTCTCAAGTTCTTAATGTCCATTGGTGGCCAAGCTGAGAAAATAATTTTCTCACATCTGAATTTTTATTTACTTGAAGTTCACACACACACACACACACACACACACACACACACACACACACACACACATCATGAAATATTTTATAATCTTACTAATAATAGTCCCAATCTACAACCTAGGGGCATCATCTCATGTTTGTTATTACTAGTTTTTTCCCTTGGCAAGTTTACAAGAAATTAAAGTTTCCTTGCTGTATCTTCTGATGAAAAGGCAGATTGAGAGAAAGTGCATATTTAAATTTGATTTGATTACAGCTCCCGCAAAAACCTCACATGGAGATTATACGCTGTTGGTATGTTCTATTGCAACAGGAGGTAGCAAAGCACATATTTAAAGCCAGCTCCTGATTTATGAGTGAAATCTTCAGGGCAGGAGTGCCTTAGCGCAGAGGGCGTAATTGTTGAGTGTGCTGATTGGGAAGATAAGGGAAGAGAGAAGACAAATGTCTGGTTACACAATATTTTTTCAGTGTACTTAAACTGAGAATATTTCATCCACTGTCATGGAAACAAATTGCTTAACCTTAATCTATGTAACAACTTCTCCCACACATAGACGTCCTTTCACTATCAAATGAGGCCCCTCCTTTCCTGCAAGCTTCAGTCCACGACCTAGACCTCTCGTGTCTTGTCTAGGAGGCTTTGCAGTTTCCTCCCCCTGCAGCTCCATCATGCCTTCTCCCTCATAAACATTGTTCTCTGTATTACTGTGCACTCAATTTTATGTAACTTTGTTAGCAATATTATTTGTAGTACAATTATAGCTTAGAATGCATGTATTCTATTAACTAAGGGAACCTTAAAGTTGTCTTTAAGCTACATGGATAAGACATTATATTTTTGGCCTGACCCTTAGAATAGGGAGGCTATCTCCCCTAATTTCCATTTGTATCAGTGAAAAATCTAAAGGAAGGGAAGATTAGATGATATGTTCACATCTTCATTTTTTTTTTGGACACCCCTTGAAGACCAATGACCGTGTATTTAATTTCTTTTCTTTTAGAATTTTGACAAAACAGATGAATTTGTGAATATATCTTCTTAGTGGTTACTTTTTTCTGTCTCTTGAGCTTAAAAAAAACCCCATGCTATACATAATGTTAAACATTTTACATATATAATTTTATTTAACTCTCTTAACTACATGAGATAGTTAATTTTTATACCCATATTACATATGGGAAAACTGATCCTTAAATTTAACTAACTTGACTGAGCAGAAATTGTACATCTGGCATTTGGATTAGGTTGGTCTGACTTAAATGTCCATATTTATTCACTGCCTCATGAAGCTTTCTGCACAAACCAATTTATGTTTAGCATGCCAAATTTACATGAACATTCAGAAAGGTCATCAATGTAAGTAGGGTGAGGCTGACTCAAGCATGATTTAAGTGCTGATTTTTTCCACTAGTCACGTGACCACCAGACTCAATGTTTCCTTGCTTGGAATCTTGTTTTTTCTCAATAGTGAGTTGAACAAAGCTATCTATAAGATTTCTTCCAGTGCTAACAATCCAATAGTGTGTTATTTGATTGAAAATGTTAGCTTAGACTCCTGTAACTACATAGGCATTCAAAACTGAAAAAGAAAATATGTGAATTTAAATTCCCATGATTTATAAACCCAATATACATTAACGAGAAGACTCCTCTTAGAGAACCAAAAGACAGAAGAAAAGGGTGGAGCTCAGTGTGTACCTTGCTTTGCTACTTTGCTACAGAAATGCTCCCCACCCCTCCAAGGGCAAGTCTGAGAGTGAAGTACAAGATAGTATCATGGATGTTTGCAGTGACACAAAGAGCCAAAGATTTTTCATGTATTATTTCACCTGGAGATATTTTTGTGCTACCACTGATTTAGCTATATTTATTTCTGCCTATTGTCCTCCTTTTGGATTGCACTAAAGCTTAGATAACATATGTCTCAAACAAATCAAGAACAAAAACTTTTTTTTAAATGTCATCATTTCATTTGGAGAACATGGCTGAGTCAGTGCAGCACACTGCCAAGACCCAGGGCGGTTTGTAGCTACTGTGCTGGAGCCCTTAACTCTAGTGGTTGCTGTTCTGGGTCCTCTTACCTTGATGAGGTTTTGGGAAAGTGGTTGATATAAAATACAGCAAGTTTTGCAAGTTGACATGGAACATGGCAAAGTACAGACTTGATAACTTGCAAGAGTTTGAATATCATACTTCTAATTTTCCCAGATATGATTAGAAGGAGGTTTCCCAGGTGAGAGGAGTAGAATAACTACACCAAATAATGGAATGCTTAGAGAGATGCAACTAACTTGTAACTTAGGTGGTTAAAACAGTTCTAGAGAGAAATGGACAGGATGAAAAATAGGGCAATGACAGTGAGAATTGAAATAGAAATGGACAGAAAAGTCTTAGTTCTATAGCTGAAGCTCTGAATATGGAAGTCAATAAAGAAAGTAAAAAAAAAAAAAGGAAGTGGGTTCAAAGATGTCTCTGAGGCTCTTGACTTGAATACCAAGAGGTTGGTGCCATGGAGTAAGATTGGGGAAGTGGGAGAATAAGCATATATAAAAACCATAAAATGAATTCAATTTGGAGACATGTTGGGTCTGTAGTAGCTGCAGATTACTGAAGCAGAGATATCAAGTAGGAAAGAAGTCTGAACAAGTAATATAAAATTTGGGTGTAATCAAGATATAGGTGGGAGCAGATGCTACAAGTAGGGAAGAGATTTTCCAGGGATATTGAGTAGAGTGAAGAAAGAGAGAAGTGTTTGGGGTAGGACCCTGAGGAACACCAGTATGTTAGGTGTGAACAGGGGTATCTGCAAAGAGACATAAGAAAACTACTTAGGTGGTAGAAGGAAAAGGGTAATAAAAGACAAAGGTCAAGAGAGTTTCAAAAAGGTGAAGTGTGTAAGTATAAAGAATAGCCCAGATCAGGAAGCTGAGTGAAATAAGATCATCTTCACCAATTTTGCAACTTCACCTGTGACCAACTTTATTCAAGTACATAAAAAGAATATGAAACATGGTATAATGGAAATATGATTGACCTTTCCTACCTCTATGGCTTTGGACAGATTCCTTGACTACTTGGAGTCTCATCTGTACACCTATAAAATTAGAGCTAAATTAACTTTTTAATGGTTAGAAGACTGATATAAGAAATATACAAACAATAACATCGATATTTTGAATAATTTTTAAACTTGGAAATATAAAGCAAATGCAGCACAGACATTTTGGTGATTATTATTATGGTTATGTGTGTGTGTGCTTAACTCTGTAATACGCATCTTACTAATATAAGGTATGAGCTTTGTGAAAATACATTTTTTTTTCTTTTGGTAACATATATATTGTTTGGTAGGTCCTGAATACTTAATAAAATATTTCCATGTTTATGATAACCATTACTGCAATGAATAAGCCAAATTCTCCTCTAAAGTAATATCTTAATTGTCAGTTTGCCCTTAAAAAAACATTAAATTTCGCTTTTCACATCCTAAGCAGGTATTTGGCAGCAAATATTTCCATTTGAAAGAGAATAATATGCACTGTAAAGCCTTCTGGAAAAGCAGTGGTCTCCCATTCAAAAAGAATAAAAATTTTCCAGCTCCTTTTGGATTCCAGTCCAATTAAAGCTCTACTTGAGTTGTTCTCTCCTGGTTCTTGATTGGTATAGAATGCAACAGTGTCTGGCAATTGTCCATAGTAGGCATTAAAGGTAATGAATTTCTTAGACTAATGTTCCATACTTATAATACAAATATCACCCACCTATCTCTTATAAGCAAGGTGCTAATGAAAAGCTTGGCAGCATTTGCTGAAATGGGTGGAACTAATGTTGGAAGTGGTAGCTTGTTAATTGTTTTGCATTTTTTGTTATGAATGACCATTGAATATACACATATTCCATAAACACTGATTCTTGCATATAAAGGTTTAGCATCTTTCTTAGATTCCACAAAGATTAGATTTTCTTTAGATTTTCTTAGATTTTCTTTACTCACAAAGTCATTAAGTCTAAACTTGGAAAAAGTTGGAGTTATTATTTTTCTATCATCATAGGATAGTTTTTTTAAATTCAAAGAATCTGGTAAAAATAAATAACTGTGAAATTTTTTATATTAAATCTGAAAATAGTTTAAATGTTCATCATATTAAGAGCATGGTGTCTGATGTAAGCCCTTATTACTTTAATGACCCTTCCTTCCTGACTTGAGTAATAACAGACATCATCCCAAGAGATAATAATAGCTCACAAAAAAAAGCAAAGTGTGAGACATCTAGCATCTGGAGCATTGAATCTAGACTGTGTTCCTAATCTATCAAAAGGAGGAAGAAGAGGGAGTAATAAAGAATAGAAAAAGACTGAGATTAATTTACAAATTTGCAAAATCAATATAAGAAATATAAGTATTATATATAAATGCTGTGATAAACTGATGTTTTAATATACTATATACATGTATAAATATTCTATACTTAATTAACAAATGTATAGTTATAAAAGAATATGCCATATGAGATATTATTTTATAAACATAAATGTTTATTATATATAATTAACAGACTATATTGAAAGCATTATTTTATAAATAAATTATACATGGTGTTAATATAGTTTATTTAAAATTATTCATTCAAGGACCAATTGTAAATTACTTTTCTTTTGTTTATTTGCAAATAATTGTATATTAGTTAAATTTTGCTTTGTTTTAATTAAATGGAATTTGAAATATTAAATCAGGGAAAGGAGCTAGAAATTTTAAAAAGAGAGCAGTTGTATCCAATCATGAATGTGCTTGCTAAGAAGAAGCTGATTATATGTTGGATGGAATGAATACTTGGATGAAGGCTTGACGGCTAAATATCAGGTGAAAATTACGATGTAGAAAAAAACCATTGTACTATTTTTGTTTGTTTTTCATTGTAAGATTTTTTTAAAAGTAGACATATGCTAAAACTTCGGTCTTTTCTTAATTGATAAAACATTAGAAAAAAGCAAAAACCAGAGACCTATGAGTTTTGAACTTTAAAAGGCGGTAGGATGAACTCCTTGAGTAATTAAAAAGAAGAAAAACAATTGCATTTTGAGGCTGTGAAAATTCAAAATGTGGTTAGAAATAGATTGCATAGATACTTAAAAATCCTTAGCACTAAGTTAGAAAATACAGCATGAGTATTTCTTCTCAAAATTATTTAAAGTGGCTTCACTGTGAGTTTGTAGGTTTTAAACCCAAGTTACAAAAAAATAAAACCCTCACCTATTGTTCCAAGACATTGTATTTCTTTAATTTTGTTATCTTTATTATTATCATGTTTAATTTTTGTAGAGGCAAGGTCTTGCTATGTTGTCCAGACTGGTCCTGAACTCTTGGGCTTTTGCAATCCTTCTTCCTCAGCCTCCCAAATACTGGTACAGATGTGATCCATCATGCTTGCTCAACCTCTTAAATATATTAAGTGTTTGGCAACATTTATGCTTTCCTGTGTTTATTAGGATTTCTCTTTTCATAGTAATCATCATTGTACTTAAGCCTTATTAATATCAAATAATGTGAAGTAAATAATACAAAGTAAATAAAAATAAATGCTGAAGAGTCTGCTATCTTTGTTATCTTCACTTTGGTCAACATGCTACAGGTCATGTAGCATACTGAATGCCTTGTACTTAAGTAAATAGCTTTCTGAGTAGCATTCAAATCTCCATTTTATAAATTGGTGGAACACGGATAGAGCTGCTTTTTATGCAAGAGCCATCTTGTTGATTTTACTTCTTATGAACCAGAGAGTGATATCCAAACCAGCCTGTTTTATCACCTGAAGACACACACACACTCATACACAGAGTCAAACACACATCACTGCATGTCAGTACTGTAAATAACAGATGAACTGAAGTAAAGGATCGTTTTGTGATTGTTAAATCAATTATTTCCATGACCACTTTTTCTGATCCTCATTTTCAAAATAAGTCTCCACATCCTGTGTTTCTTTCCAATATCAGGTTAGGGCATAATGGTTGCCAGTTACAGCAGACACATGTCTTTTGATTCTCAAGAGCATCATTATATGAGAAAATAGTTGATATATGAAAGATTTCAAGCTGACAATGGTTTCTTATTTTACATGGTTATTCTGCAGTTTATCCACTGTAGGATATGTGGATTGGTTGAATTAAGAATTTTTTAAAAATGGATGTAGCACATAAGTATTTTCTATTTCTTATATTTGTCTAAAAAGTAGATGTATGCTTTTCTTTGAAGGTAAAGGGGGTTAAAATAAAGAAAGGGTATATGGAGGGTTTTTACTATATTTGTAATGTTTTACTTCTTTAAAAATATTCTGAAGGAGAAAGGATTGCCTGAGCCCATGGGTTCGAGACCTTCCTGTGCAACATGGTGAGACCTTGTCTCTACAATTAAAGAAAAAAAAAATAGCTGAGCGTGGAGGCACTCACCTGTAGTTCTAGCTACTTGGAAGGCTGAAGCCAAAGGATTGCCAGAACCCAGCAGGTCGAGGTTGTGGTGGCCGTGGGCATGCCACTGCACTCCAGTCTGGGTGACAGAGTGAGACTTCAATTAAAAAAATATATATTCTGTAGCAAAACATTAAGATTTGGCAAAACTGAGTGATGAGTTCCTGGGCTTTGTTATAATACACTCAACATTCTCTATTATTATACTTTCCTATTCACCTAAAATATTTTATTCTGAGAAAGTACTAGAACTTTCAGCCTCAGCAAAAGGCTTCTAGGTGCTGACAAATGAAACTCCAGTTTTTTTAACATGTCAAACAAGCTTGCTGTTATCTAGCGTCTGCTTGCTACCTCTCCCCTGATTACTCTCCCTTTGACGTCTCCAGGATTACCAACTCATTCCCTTTCTGGAGGATACACAGGATGACATTTTCCTCCTCTGTATGCTCAAAATATCCTCATCCCAGTCTGTTTGGTAAACTATTCCTACTGCAAAACCTTGTTTGGACATCACCTCCTCTGTGAAGGCCTATGTGATTTTTCTAGAAAGAATTAGACAAATTATACACCCTTCTACATTGTCTTTACACCTTCAATAAATGTATGGTTGCATTTTGTGTAGGTATAGTTATCTCCTCTAGACAATGAACTTCTTACCCACTCCTAGGACTGCCTGGCTCAAACTTTTTGATCTTTGTATTAGATGTTATTCTTAATTATTAAAGTAACCCATTCCCATTTTAAAAATCCCAACAATTTAGAAGTATATAAGGTAAAAGCATGTCCCTTTCCCCATTCCCAACTTTCTATTTCCACCCTGTGGGCAATAGTATCTTATTTATATTTTTGGAAACATTCTTTGCATATCCTAAGATATGAAAATATAAACTAATATATGAATGCATAAAGGTACATATTCACTTTTATACACAAATAGGACAGTGTTATGCACAATGTTCCACATCTTGATTTTTGTAAAAAAAAATATATAGCAAATAGCAATTTGTTTTGTCTTCTATTCATATTAGTACATATATAGATCCACATTGTTCTTCCTAAAATCTGTATCATGTCCTATATTACATATTACATATATTAGGGTGACTTGAGGATCAGGTAACATACAACCTGATTGAAACTGTAAAGAGGATGTAGAGATTCATTAACAGGGAAAAACATAGTTTCATTCATTGGGAAGAACAGCCTCAGGGTTGGCTCAATTTAGTGATCACAATGCCATCAAGAACTTCTTTCCTTTGCTCTGCCTGGCATTCCTTGGTATCAGCTTCATCCTTGGATGGCTTCTCTCACAGAGGAAATAAATTCATATATACAATCTAGGTTTCACATGTAAAACCACACTATTGAGAACAATAAAATATGAGAACACATGAATTTCTTTGTCCTTGTGATACCAGGTTTTATCATTGAAACATAAGCATATTCTTATCGCATATTGTCGATCAGAACACTTGAACTCAGAATTCTGGCACTTTGTGATACAAGTGAGAGATTAGTGTGAAGAAATTAGGTTGGTATGTGACTAGCGGCCATTTCTGGAAGGAGAGGAAGTCAAACCCCAGGTAAAGTTAGAAAAGAAGCTTGAGATGTGTTCTCAACTTGAGTTTTTGAAGATAGAAGGAAGGTCAGATTTCTGTTAATGTGGGTGGTGTCCTAAAGAGAAGTCTCGGATAAATCTCCTTTTTTCTGACTGATGTTTACAACATTACCATAAGAGATCTAGTTCTTTATCTTACATCTGATTTTTATTCCTATATTAACGTAATTTTTAAAAGTAGCGTGATATATCATTGTGTGTCAAGGATGGTTCACTACCTAAATGAAGTGCCAGAAAATAGAGAGAAAGAAATCATCCCCTGAGGACTACTAGACATGAAGGACTGGGGAGGAAAATGCAAGGGCTGAGCAGAAGAGGCTCACCAGGGAAGGAAAGGCTTCTAGTCACATCAGGGAAGGAGAGGCTTCTAGTCATACCAGGAAAGGAGAGGATCCTAGTCATATCAGGGAAGAAATGGCCGCTAGTCACAAACTGCCCTTTCCATAGTTTTTTCCTTCAGCTGGAACTAGAACATCCAGTCCATGACATCTTCAATGTAGAACTTAGCTATTCAGCTCTATCCAAAGAGGAAAGAGTGTCATTCAAGATAGACCGTAACAGGGCCTGGGTGCTGGGGAGGCATGGAGAGGATGGAAACCCAGTGCTCTACAAATGATCTCAGGAAATTTTTAAAATTAGCTCAAAGAAAATGTCAGATTGGTTACATGTATACACATATACAGACAAATTTAGACCATTATATTCAGATTAATTATACAACACACACACACACACACACACACACACACACACACACACACACACACACACACACACTGACACAGAGGTAAATTTAAGACTCTAAATCATGGTAACCGGCTAATAATATTAGTAATAGACTTAAGTTGTTATTGAGGGACTTCACTCCAGGGATGATAAAAGATATTAAATGTCCACAGTTAAACTAGAATAGATCTCATTTTGCCAGTATGTGTTAGGTGTGGCCCTGCCCCCAGGCAGTGAAGCAGACTCAAGTATCTACCTGTAAGCATAATTCCAATTCTTTACTCTACAATGCAGGCATGTATGGAGAATTAATAAGATGGTACCTATAAGGAATGTTAACTCTGAAGAAAGGCCAAAAACAATCTCTGTGCTGTGTTATTATCACACTATGAATCACTCAACAGAATTATAACCAATTCTGTTATGGTGAGATTCTGGAACATACATCACAACAATTGAAACACTGGACTTGAATTTGGTTGGCTGAAGTTGGTCTTTCATTACATCTCTCAATCATTTTTCCAAACTGTTCATCATTGGTGAACATTTTCACAAAGGCAAACCTTCACAATCTGCTTTTCTCCCTCCCAACTGGCCCCAGTAGCTGAGAAGAGTTGGGCACAGACAGAAAAAAAATCTATTCCCAAAGATGAGGGAACCTTCTGAACGTATTAACTAATCACAACATAGCAGCCAGTGGCTGGAAGCACCAGAAAACATTACGGAAGATCATATAGGACAAAAGAGGTTAACTGGCAAATGTGCTTGGCAGACATAGTTCTGCCGTCAAGCTCGGAAAACCGCAGCTCTCCCTCTCCATTTTAACTAAGAATTTCCAAGACTCCAACTATTGTTTCTCACTCTGTGGGACTAGGACATAGCTAACTTCACATTTCTTAGAAATCTTTCCTTCCATTTCCCATAAAAAATGTAAGAATTTTTTAAAATAAAAATAAAATATATTAAATGAAAAATGTATTATATGTAGTTAAATATGAGAATTCAACATTCATTCATTCATACATGTTTTTATTCATTCAATGACACATTATTGTACAGTAATTTTATGCCAGATTCTGAATAGATGTTGGGGATTAAGAAATGTATAAGACCCTACTCTCACGATGTTCACAGTCTGCCAGCAGGGGAAACACGTAAGGTAACAGATGAGTACAAAACCGAACAGTCATGGTAATGATACAGTATGTTCAGAATTGCTATGTAAGGACAGAGGAAGGGCATTCAGATAAGCTTGTGGCTGGGCCATGTGTATGTGTCTCATTTATACACGTATGTATGTGGAGAAGGATTGTGGGAACATGAACAAGGGTAATTCAAAGAAGACCTTTCAGATTTGGCAATTTTTTAGTTTTGCTGTGAGTCATGAATAGAATTTAGTCAATGAGAGGTACAAGACTGTGGAACTGTATAGTGTAAGAAACCAGCCCAATAGTGTAAGAAAACATGTCTAGGACCCTGAAAGTGGTTCAGAATAACTGGAATATTCAGTGCACATGGGGCAGATTGGGAGAAGAAAGTGAAGAAGAAAGTACAACAAAGTTTTTTGTGTGCAAAACTAAGGAGTTTGGATTTTGTCCTGACAGAGATAAGGAGCCCAGAAAGGGATGGATTTTTTAATTGTTTAAATATCATTCTGTTGACACAAAGACAAGTTGGAAGTGTTGCTGAGCGCAGCAACCGGTTAGAAGGCTACAATCTTATCAATCCAGGTGAGAAGAGAAAGATGCCCAAATTGAAGTGGCTGTAGTGGGACTGGGAATAGAAAAAATTGAAAACATATAGAAAATTATATAGATGGACAATTTTAGAGAACTGGTTCAAAAAGGGAGATCTAAAATGACTGACATCTCTGCTTTGGACCACAGAGAGACCATGTTGCCTTTATATGAGATGCTGAAGATGACAAAAAAATAAAATTTGTGGGATGAAAACAATAAAGCAGAAATGAAGAGTTAGTGGATACATGGGATACAAGGAAGTTGAGGTGATTTTAGTGCTGTTTAGGTATACACGGGGATCACCAGTAACAAGTTCACTTAAAACCATGTGTATGGGGTATGGGTAAGGTTACTGAAGGGAAATACATGAAATGAGTAGAGGAAAGGGCTGAGGAGGAAATTATGCAGAACATCCAAATTTAGTAAGTATGCAGAGATGTAAGAGTAAATGATGAATATTAAGAGATAAAGTCTGACGGGTAGTACTCTCAAAAGCCAGGAATAGAGTAGTACTCTCAAAAGCCAAGAGAGTCGGGGGTATCTTTTTGCAGTTTTGATTTGCATTTCTCTGATGATTAGCGAGACTGAGCGTTTTTTCATGTCTGTTGGCTGTTTGTATATCTTCTTTTGAGAAGTGTCTGTTTATGTTCTCTGCCCACATTTTTTGTTGAAGTTGTTTGTTTGTTTACTTTCACTTCATTTGAGTTCCTTGTAGATCCTGGATGTTAGGCCTTTGTCAAATGCAAAGTTTTCAAGTATTTTCTCCCATTCTATGGGTTGTCTCTTTATTCTCCTCATGGTTTCTTTTGCTATGCAAAAGCTTTTCAGTTTGATGAGGTCCCACTGTCTATCTTAGCTATTTTCGTGTTCACTTTTGGGGACTTGGTCAAGAATTTGTTGCCTACTCTGGTGTGCATAGGGGTGTTTCCTATGTTTTTTTCTAGGATTCTTATAGTTTGAGGTTTTATGTTCAGGTCTTTGGCTTTCATTAATAAGTCAAAAAACAACAGATGCTGGTGCAGGTGTGGTGAAAAGGGCATGTTTCTACACTGTTGGTGGGACTGCGAGCTAGTTCAACCTCTATGGAAAGCAGTGTGCCAATTTCTAAAATAACTAAAAATTGACCTTCCATATGATTCAGCAATCCCCCTCCTGGGAATATAGCTGGAGGAACATAAGTTGTTCTACCAAAAAGACACCTGCACACATGTTTATTGCTACACGATTCATAATCGCTAAAACATGGAGACAACCCTACTTCCCATCGCAAGGGCACTAGATTTTAAAATGTGGTACATATACACAATGGAGTATTATGCAGAAATAAAGAAAGACAAAATCATGGACTTCGTAGCAAACTGAATGTAGTTGAAGACCACCATATAAGGGATTTATCACAGAAACAAAGAACTGAATGCTGCATGCTCTCATTCATAAGCAGGCCCTGAACAATCATCACATAAGCAAAGGGAAAGATCATCAGTTGCTGGGCACTGCTAGGGGAGGGAGAGAGAGAGGAGAGTGAAGAGGGAGGGCACGTGACAACACAAAGAGTACCAGGGAAGAAGGGCCAGTTGGAAAACCAAACTTCACCTGCATGCAGCCTACCTATGCATTTAATCCTCACTTATACCCCACATCTCTATAATAAAAATTAACAAGTTAAGCTACCAAGAGAGTAGCTTCGTGGAGAGAGTGCTTAGTAATGCCCAATGTTTTCAAGGAGTCAAATAAGAACTTGAAAGAAAAGTATTCCTTGGACATTGTAGAGGTTGTTGGAGACCCTTATTAGAGCAGTTTCATTAAAGGGTGTGGAGGCTAAAGCAACTCCATTTTGAATAGTTATCCACCACGTTGATTTCTGATTAACCCCTGTTCTGGGAAGGCCTCTATGATTTACTGTTGTCTATTGTTCCTTGGATAAGAGCATGTATTTACCATAAATCCTGCTCTTAGATCAAACAACCTTGATGTTATCAAACTTCAATAGTCCCACACATCTCCTCGGAATCACCCTTTCCTTATAGTATATAAGTCCTGGGTCTGGGAGTTAGTAGTAGGGGATTCACCACCTTGTCTCATCACTGCCTTAAATACAGACATAGCTTCTGTTTGTAAGTCTATGTTAATTTTTTCTTTCTAAGAAAATGGATATGTCAGTCTCTTTCTTTGGTCTCTCAGCTTCTTTAGACTTTAGAGGTAAGTTTACATAGACCTGCCTACCGGGAAAGAAGTGGTAGTATGAGCTGAGATGTCAACTTGAGTACCTAGGAGATATGGTAGAGGGATAAAGGATAAGAGTCGTATATGCCTGCATTGAGCTCCTAATCATGTTTCCACATCCGTGTCGTACATATACTTATCATCACTTGTGCATAAATAGTTCACCATAATGCAAAAGTGAACCTGTTAGTATTGTTCTATAAATCCAGGAATTTTTATAAATAGTATGTAGCATACAGGAGACCACTTCTAAGAGGGTTTCCAACAGTCCCTAACTCCTGGCCTTCATGCCGTGTATAATTCCCTCTGAATGTGGTTGAAATTAGTAGCTTGCTCCTATCAATAGAACACAGCAGAGGGGAAAGGACGCCACTTCTGAGATTAGGTAACAAAAAGAGCATGGTTTTCCTCTTGGGGCATAATTCTCTTTCTCTCCTTCTCCCTCCCTGTCTCTCTCCCTCCCTTTCCCCCTGCCTCCCTCCTGTTTACCTTCCCTCCCTCCCACCTCCACCTCTGGAGGAAACAAGCTTCCATGTTATAAAGAGTCCTATGAACAGGCCCTCATGGCAAGGAACTGATGCCTCTGGCCAATACCCAGAGAGAACCCGAGGCCTGCCAACAGCCACACAATTGAGCTTGGATATGGATCGGAGGGCTGCCAACAGTCATGCGAATGAGCTTGGAAATTGATCCTCCCCTAGTTGAACCTTGAGATGACTGCAGCTTCAGCCAACACCTTAACTGACTGCTGCTTTGTGAGAGACTGAACCAGAGGCAGTCTGCTAAACTAAATCTGGATTCCTGACACACAGAAATGGTGAGATAAAAAAATGTTATTGTTTTAAGCTATTAAGCTTTGGTGTAATTTGTTACACAGCAATAAGTAACTAATACAAAGGATAAACATCAGGTACTTAACTACGTAAGTGTTCATCAAAATGGATTTTTCTATCTTAAAATGTGTCTTCAGCTATAATCTCAACCATGAGTGATTAAATTGTAATTCCAGGACTTTTTAGGGACACAGTTTAGCTCATCATTTAAAAAAAAACAACAAAGTAACAAAAGTCTGCTGCTTAACCAAAAATCAACAGCAATTACAGAGTTTTTAGAATTTCTTAACATTACCGTCATGCATGTGCTCAATTCATAATTGAAGATTAGAAACTCAAGAGAGGTCATCATGGTTCATTCATTCCCTGCCAGCCTATGGAACAGAACCCAGCCATTATCTCATTGCCTTCCTAGTGATTAATTCATCACATCTGTCTTTCCTACTCTCTACTTTCCTCAGCTGGCATCTTGTGCGTTCTGTTTACTAGACTCAGAAATGCCATGTCTCCTAATCCTCCAATCCTCATGTATAATCCTGTGCTCAACTCAAATGTTTCTTGATTGTATTGGATGTTATCACATTCTATTGACTGCCTGGAGTTTGCTGTTATCTCCAGAGGGTGTTCATCCTTTTGTAATTAACAGCTTATTTGATTCAATGGTAACAGAGGTCAGGCTGTGTGTATTTTACCATTCTGAGTTTGCAGGAGTATTTGCCCTCCCCTTTGATATCTTTATTTTAATTACTTCTGAGATTTGTGTCTGTATCCGTAGGATATGGAGTGTCAGTTATTTTAAATATTTCTCTTCTTTTTAATATAGTCTGTGAATACTTCATTCACTCTGGAAAGATGCCATGCCAGGTTTATCAAGCATTGGTTTATTTATTTATTTATTTTTATTTTTTATTTATTTTGGCTCGGTTCAATTTTCCTCTAACCTTAACTACCAATTTTCAGTTTGCATATTTTGATGCAAACATCATAAAGGGCTAGTTGAATCTCTCCCAGGTAGAAGTTAAAATAAATATCCAAGACAAAAACCAAATATATTTTTATGTGTAGTCTGCATCTTGTTGCTGCATGCTCTGAAACACAAAATATAATATGAGTAAATCTGATTGGCTTTTATAATATTTACCAAAACTTTCTGTAATTACCTAAGGGATCTTTGCAGTCAGTAAATATGAAAAAATTCTATATGGGTGCAAATGATGACGGTTGTTTGAAAAGTTAAATAAAAGAAATAATAACTTCATGTACTTCATGTCACCTGCTCCTGGTATCAGTTATTAGGCATAAGATAATATCCTTTATTGAACATTTGTGAGAAAGTAATATCAATATCCATGCAAACTCAATACTGCAGAAACACTTGCAGCATCCAAGTAGTAAAATGGAGATCTTCCTCCATTCCAAAAATAGCAAAATTAAATATGCTTCTAGTTTGTTGCAGTAGGCAGTGCCATATTTTGTCTTCAATAAATATGGAGTTTGTATTTGGTATAGGTCATTCTGATCATTCAGAGATTGGTATACTGATTTTTCAAATGGGCACATTTAATTTTGTGATCAATTCATGTGATTATCCTAGACCATTAAGCAGGGCTTATAAGTTGACTGGGACATGTTACTAAAAAGTGGTGGTAGAGAAATCCAACCAGTTAAAATAGTCTGGAAGGAAAAAAAAAAGACTAAATTTCAAATGTCAGAGAAGGCCACAGTCATGATTCTAGGTAGTCAGGCAAGTAATGAAAAGTTGGCTACGTAGTCCATAAGGATGATGAAGATACAGATGTGCTGACTTGACTGGATGCAATGGCTCATGCCTGTAATTCCTGCACTTTGGGAGGCCAAGGCAAGAGGATTGCTTGAGCCCAGATTTTGAGACCAGCCTAGGCAACATAACAAGACCTCATCTCTACAAGAAATTAAAAAATTATCCAGGTGTGGTGCTATGCACCTATATATAGTTCCAGCTACTTTGGAGGCTGAGGCAGGATCACCTGAGCCCAGGAGGTTGTCAAGGCTGCAGTGAACTGTATTGTGCCACTGCACTCTGGCAGGACAACAGAGTGAAACCTCAACTCAAAAAAGAAAAAGGAAAAAATGAAAATAGATGTACTGACTCAGTTTCCTTATCTGATGTAACTGAAATGAGGACAGCAGCACAATGACATCTGCACTGATATATTTTTATATAGTAACTTTGTGGGCATCTGTAGCATCCTACAGAGGGCCACCTAACTGATGTCTTATAAAATATTAATTACATAATAGCAGATACTTTTTTATATTGAAATTATACCCAGTAACACAAATGAATTATACTTCCTACTCCCATTAGTTCTTGGATGTTGCTAACATTCTAAAGTAGTCAGATTATATGCAAAACTAATTAAAATGTATTTTAATTAAATAATGTGATTCCAGTGTGTCCAAATAATGGAACGGATTACAAAATACAGATATAGACTTTGCTTTAGAAGAGAATTTAGTATATGATAAAGGAGACAAATTAAGGAGGAGATAAAACATTTAAAAAGTTTTTGAAAAATTGGGTAGAATGATAAGTCTTTATGGAATATTTTCAGATTTTTATGTTAAATGGGGACTCTCATATCACACTTCAAGTTACCTGGAATTTCAGAGCCTTTAAAAGGAAGAACATTTGAGAGCAGCTAGGTCAATCTTTAATTTATAGACTAAAAAGCACAGAGACAAAGTGGTTTACCCAAGATAATTCTGCGGTGCTGATAGATCTAGAATCTTAATTCTAGACTCTTGTTGTCGGATGTGTGAATCCCAAGCTTGGTGAGCTTTCCTTTACAGCACAGTATTTTCAGTGATAATTATATGGCATGAACTGCCAAGTCCTTTGATTTGGCTACACAAAAAGCAAAGAGGAGAAAATATCTAGATTTGCATTGCCCAAAATGATTTTCCTTGAAGCATCAGTATAGCAAAACAAAGTGTTTTGCTAAACACAAACAAGATAACAAAACAAGACTTTCTTGGTTAAATATGTTTGGGCAAATGCTACATTCCTTTCTCAAAGGATCAGCACACATAAAAGCTCTGAGAAGTCCTGAGATAATTACGCCTGTTTAACTTCATTTAATGCAATATTTTCTAAAGAACCTCTTTTCCTTGTAACATCTTTTAATGCTGTGGAGCAGAGCACATTGTAAGTAACTCTTCTAGATTCAAACTAAAGAAAAAGAATAGTCAGAAATCAACAAGGAAAGAAAGTGGTAGTTGTTGCGGGGGGGCAGTGGTTAAGATCTTCTTCTTCCCAAACTTTTTGGGTAACTTTGGGTAATTGCTTCAATTATTCATTTCCTTGGTAGTTTCAGACCTATAATTAAGTATGTTCTCATGCCTCTCCCAGCAACATGGCTTGATTCACTGAGGCCTGTCACCTGTAATCTGAACTGAGCCTACAAAGGCCAGAGACTGTGTGTTGGCATCCCCAACCTTCCAGATATGGGATGTGGAGTTAGTCACATCGATACAGAGCTCACTGAGTCATAGCTTGTTATATCTCCGGGCTATGTCGACTGAAGAAGTTGTTTTGAGGTTTTTACCTCCACTTGGTGTCTGTTATAAATTTCACCCGGAATCTCACATGTTCAAGAACTTCTTTTTCTAGCACTAAAATCTCCTACCAGACTCTTGTCATATACCTGAACTTCTCTCTGGGTATTGGCTGCAGTCTGAATATGAATGAATCACTTATCAGGGCTTAGATTTACTGAGCATTTGCTACATTCCAGGCATGGTTCTAAGTGCATTACATCATATAGAGCATGTCAATTACATGCTTTGAACACATACTTTGTGACAGGTACCGGACTAAGTAATGGTAACCAAAATAGACGTGGTTCCTGTTCTCATGGAGCTTAAAATATACTGGGATAAAAGGATATTACTCAAATAATTATACAAACACAAAATCATTACAAAAACGACTTCCTTACATATTTTAAATTCAGCCTAAAAATTTACTTTGTACATGGTGAGCGATAACCTAACTGGATGTGTAAATAGACAATGACCTACTCTTGTGCCAATGATCATGTTTCTGCCAATAAAGGCGGCCAACTGTTCAAATTGGGTTCAAATAAGGCAAATGTTGAGATATAATCAATCCAGCTGTTTCTTTCCCTCACTTGTTTTTGGTACCTCACTTTTCTCTTTGTCCAAAAATGTTCTTCCACTACGTGGCTACATGGGAGTCTCCTTGAATCTTCTGTGATTCTGGGGGCTGCTGAATTTGTGAATTGTTCTTGACTCAATTAAACTTTGTTGAGTATAATTTGTCTAAGATTTTTCATTTAACAGTAGGATCTGAATTAATTAGGAGGACAGAGATGGGTGTTTTTATGGAAAAGTCAAGTTTGAACTGAAATCTAAAGGTTGAGGGGCAGCAGTGAATAGAATATGTGCAAAGGCCCAAGGTGGCAAGGGACATGGCACACCCTGGGAAGAGACAAATAAGTCATTTGGGTTAGAGCTCAGAGAAGGAGAGAAAGAGGACTCCAAATGAGGTGAGAGAGAGAGTTGCAATCAGATGTTACAGGAACTTTAAGACCGTGCTTAGGATTTCATGCTGTGAGCATTTGGAAACCACTGCCAAGACACAGATATTGAAAAATATCACTTGTCCTGTAGTGTGAAAACCAACTTGACTAGCCGGGCTCGGTGCCTCAGCCTGTAATCCCGCACCTTTGGGAGGCTGAGGTGAGTGGATGGCCGGAGCCCGCGGGTTCGAGACCCGCCTGGGCAGTGAGACCTCATCTCTACAATAAATCAAAACATCAGCCGGGCGTGGTAGCGCATGCCTGTAATTCCGGTTACTTGGAAGGCTGAGGCGGAAGGATCGCCGGAGCCCAGCAGGTCGAGGCTGCGGTGGTGGCTGGGAGCGGCCACTGCACTCCAGTCTGGGTGACAGACTCCAACTCAAAAAACAAAAACAAAAACAAAACAAAACAAAAAACAACTTGGAAGGAAATGAGGGAAGATTATTAGAAAACTATTGCACAGCCATGTGACACTGATGCTTAGACTAAGTGGAAATTAAGAAATGCACATATTCAAATGATATTTAGGAGGCAAGATCAACAGAACTCAGTGATGAATAAAAATATGACAAGTGAAACAAGAGATGAATCTTATGTTTCTGGCTTGTGTGCTTGGGTGGATGATGATGTCTCTCATTGAATGCAGTAGTCAGGCTATGAAGTTCTAGATGCTGGAAAGAAAATCTCAGGGACTTAACCAAGCAAGCATTTACTTCTCACTCACAATACACCATGACATTTATTAGGCAGCCTGTCACGTGATAACTCATGAGTGTCAGATGTTCCCATTTTCTTCGGTCTTGAGAGACTCTCACACTGATCTCTTGCTTTTAGCAAGTCAACAAGTGAAGATGGCACAGGAAGTTTTAAGGCTAAGACTGAAGTAGGCATACTTCTGTTTATATTCCATTTATCATCATGATGTCCCAAGAGAAGTGGGAGGTAAAGTTTTCCTCTGTGTCTTGGTATTGGTGAACCTTTCACCAGTCTGTTGATATTGAAAGTAGCGGAGATGAATCAGGCTTGGGAGGGATGGTAGACATTAAGACTGCTTCCTAATATTCTGATTTTCCTCCTTGTGAGTACATGGTAGGATTGTGTAGTTCTGGTCTCTTCAATGTAGGCATGTCATGGCTTAGCCAAGGGGATGTGCATTGCAATAACATGCATTAGTCTTGGGATGAAAGTCTTTAAAATCCCAGGTATGATTTGCTACATTGCTTTCTTCTGCCACAGCAATCAGTGATGTTTCTGATAGTGGAGGTCTTATCAGCCTGGGTCCTTAAGTGGGGATGCCATGGAGCAGACCCTCTGCCTATTAATTATGGACATGTATAAGAGACAGAAAAACTTTCGTAGTTTTAAGCATTGAGATTTTAGCACTACTTGTATTGGAACATTTCTTGTTACATCCTTATAAGAAGAGATAGAATTATGGGTTTATATTTTGATACGAAAAATTTGAGATAGCTTTAAAAATTGAAGACAGGATTTTGAAAAGATTGTTAGATATGTGAGTTTAAAACTCACATCTGGGCTTAATGATAAACATTTGTATATCATTTAATAGTCATAACAGTTTTATGAGGTGAGTACCATTATTATTATTATTATTATTTCATGTATAAAAAGTCAAGGATAATATTATTGCCTCAATTCATTTTGCCTAGCTACTAAGGGGCTGAGCCAGCATTGGCATTTAGATTATACTGATCTAGATATATGTGGACATTGGATATTTTCTTTGCAGTTTGTCATCTTTCTGTTCTCTGATGAAATAATTTCTTAAACAGACCTGTCTCCCTTTATTCCCCGAGTACTCCTTCTGAACATAATACTCAGGGTAGACGAGAAACTGGGGAAAGCAGATGGAAAGTTGGCCAATCATCACGTAATCCATAGAGTTATTTGTGTCATGGAGTACACATTAACAGGACAGGAGAGGAGAAGGTAAGTAGAGTGTCAGTGAAAACAGGCATCCTGTTGGAACTCTATGTGAGAGTTCACCAATGGGCTAGATTATAACTTGAAGAGGAAAAAAGTAAATTGCTATTTATGAATTGGCTTTTCATAAAGTACCACCAATCCTACTTTAGTCGCTTTATTTTTAGCTTCTCTTGTAAATGTATTCTTTTTCCTTTCCTTTTTTTTCTGTGCAGTGTATTGGGTTGGGTTCTTGAATAACCCTGGCTTTTTTTCTAGGTCAAGGTGTTGATTAAATTGTCTGTGAAAGGTTCATGATCAACAGTCAAACTGAGGTAGGCTTATTCTGGCATTTCTTTGTCAGAACAAAATGATTCTGAAGTTATTGCACAGGGATGAGACTCCTATATCCAGGGTAATAAGTCAATTCTCTTTTACTGTTGTGACATCCAATAGCCATCCCTTGCTATATTAATTACATTTGAACTGTAATGTCCTTTTCTCTAATTACTAAGCAACTGATGAATCAAGTGAACTGTACAGATCTAAAAAATGGGAGACCATGTGCAAATGAAGCTATGGTTTTATAACTAATAGTTGGAGAGGCCAAGAGAAATGTTATGCATTAGCTTCAATTTTATCATCAGTGGGACAATCTAGATACTTGAAAACACTTTTATCTATTCATTCAAAATTTTTGAGAGATATTATGGACAGGCTCTGTTCTAGGTGCTTGGCTGGGATATATCAGTGAACAAAATAGATAAAACCCCTCCCCTTGTATAGTGTTTAGCATAGTGAAAAGAGACAGACAATAAACAGAAGACTTGTGGTATGTAGAAAATGGTGACTGCAGTTAGAAAAATAGAGAAAGGGATAAAACTGATTGGAAATGCTGGGACTGTGTTAGAGCTTGAACAAGGCAGATGCAAAGAAAGAAAATAATCAGTCAAGTGGACATCTGCAAGAAGAGTGTTGTAGGTAGAGAGAACAATTAGATCAGAGGAAAGGATGTACCTAACCAAGTTTAAAAACTGACTCTACATGACTTCAAGACTTATTAGAAAGCTGCAATAATCAAGATAGTGCGATTGGTAAAATAATAGAAAATTAGAACAATGAAACAGAACTGGGAACTCAGAAATAGAGTCACATAAATATAAACGTCTGGTCTTTGCAAAAAAGGAAAAGCAATATGATGAAGACAGTCTTTTCAGCAAATAGTACTAGAACAACTGGACACCCACATGTAAAAGAGTAATCTACATCTATTCTTTATAAAAATTAGCTCAAGCCGGGCTCGGTGGCTCCGCCTGTCATCCCGCGCCTTTGGGAGGCTGAGGTGAGTGGATTGCCTGAGCCCGCGGGTTTGAGACACGCCTGGGCAGGGAAGACCTCATCTCTACAATAAATCTAAAAATTACCCGGGTGTGGTAGCGCATGCCTGTAATTCCGGCTACTCGGAAGGCTGAGGCGGAAGGATCTCCGGAGCCCAGCAGGTTGAGGCTGCGGTGGCCGGGAGCGGCCACTGCACTCCAGTCTGGACAACAGAGTGAGACTCCAACTCAAAAAAAAAAAAAATAGCTCAAAATGGGTCATAAACCTAAATATAAAATGCAAAGTTATAAAACTCTTAGGATATAACATAGGAAAAAATCTAGATGATACTAGATCAGATTAGGTTTATTGATGACTTTTTAGAATCAAAACTAAAGTCATAACCCATGAAAGACATAATTGATAAGTTGGACTATTAAAATTAACTTCTGCTCTACGAAAAGAGCAATGTCAAGAGAATGAGAAGATAAAGCATATATTGGGAGGAAATATTTGCAAAAGTCATATCAGATAAATAACTGTTATGCCAAACATCTAAAGAATGCTTATATTTCAACAATTTTTTTAAATGGGTAAAAATATGAGCCAAATGCCTGAACGGAAATCTCACCAAAGAAAATATACAAATGGCAAAAAAGCATAATGGAGATATTCTTTACATCATATATCACTGGGGAGATGCAAATTGAAACAACAATGAGTACTACTGTACACCTATTAGAATGGCCAAAATCCAATAGAGTTCACCAAAAACGGTAGAGTAGGGAATGCCAGGGCACTGACATCAAATGCTGGTGAGAATGTGGAGCAATAGGAACTCTCATACATTGCTGGTGGGAATGCAAAATGGTACAACCATTTTAGAAGACAGTTAGGCAGTTTCTTACAAAAGTAAACATATTCTTCCATATGATCCGCCAATCATGCTCCCTCAAAGGAGCTGAGAACATATGTCCACACAAAAATCTGCACACAGGTGTTTATAGTTATATTCATACTTGTCCAAACTTGGAAGCAACCTAGATCTCCTTCAGTAGGTGAATGGATAAATAAAATGGGGTACAGTCACACAATATAATATTATTCACCTCGAAAGATAAATGAACTAACCAGTCATAAAAAGAAGTAGAGAAGGTGGGAGGGTCTTGAGGCAAGGAATTTGAGACCAGACAGGGCAACATAGAACAACCTAGTCTCTACAAAAAAATAAAAAATTAGCCAGGCATGGTATGTTCCTGTAGTCCCAGCTGATAGTGCAACTGCACTCCAGTCTGGATGACAAAGAAAGACCTTGTCTTTCTCTCTAAAAAAAAAAAAAAAGGCATGGATGCACTTAATGGATGCACCTTAAGTGCATCTTACTAAATGAAACAGCCACTCTGAAAAGGCTTTGTACTGTATGGTTCCACCTATAAGAATATTTTGAAAAAGACAAGCCTGTGGAGATTAGATAAGCATGATTGACTACAAAAGGTTATAGGAGAGGGAGAGGTATGTAAGCACATCACAGAGGGTTTAGGGCAGTACATCTATTCTCTATGACACTATAATGATGAATTCATGTCATTATATATTTGTCAAAACTCACAGAATGTACAACACCGAAGAATGAACCATAATGTAAACCATGGACTTTGGGTGATGGTATGTTAATGTATGCTCATTGATTGTAACAAATATGCCACTCTGGCATGGGTTGTTGATAATGGAAGGCTGTTTGGGGGTGGGGATTGGAGGGTATATAGAAACTCTCTGTGATTTGGGTTCAACTTTGCTGTGAATCTAAAACTACTTTAAAAAATAAAGTCTATGTCTGTTTACAAAGAATGCCACTACACTCCCTTACAGCATTGCAGTAGTTTCTTCATTCATTTATCTTGGTTGTTATGTGTTTGACTAGATTCCAGAAGTGGATTCTGACAGCTTTTGCCAGTTTATCAGTTGCTTTTGTGCAGGGAGGGAGCCCTGGCATTCCCTACTCTACCGTTTTTGGTGAACTCTATTGGCTTTTTACTTTGAGAGGAGGGAGCCACTGAATAGTTTGGAGCAGGGGAGTAATTTGATCTGACATTTTAAAAGGTTCACTTAAACTTCTATGTCAAGGATACACAATACGAAAACAAGGGTAGACACAGCGAGACCAACTGGGAGGATATTGCATAATTCAAGAAAGAAACATTGATGACTTGTAGCAGCACAATAACAATATTGAAGAAGAAAGGTGATTGGATTTTGTATATGAATTTGTAGATATAGCTAAAAGATTTTAATGTGAAGTGTGAAAGAAAGGGAGACATCAAGGAGAACTTCTTAATGTATTTTGCCTTTATCATATGCTAAAATTTTTTAAAGTATAGAGTGATGGAAAGTATATAAGCTTTGGAGACAGGAACTTTAAAAAAGTCTGAATGTATTCTTGTTACATCACTCACTAGTTATATTTCATATATAACTATGTATATATATAGTCTGAATTCCAGTGACCCTATCCAGCATGCTATAAAAACACCAATCTCTCAAGGGTCATGAGTGTCAAACAAGATAAGCATACAATACATCTAGCATTGTGGCAAAAAATGAACAAGAGTTAAATTATTTTTGGTTTTCACTGTCTTCTAAACCTAGTATCAATGGGCCCGTTTTAGAGGTTCTTTGTAATTAAATCAAGCTTTATTCAGTTTTTGGATTTCTAATTCTGTAAGCTTTTGTAAATGAAATTGAAATTTTCTATTTATTTTCTTTAGTAGAGAAAAGAAAGAGACCAAGAATCCACTTCTAGAATTACAGACTATTAGACATTTGAATTATCTCTTTTAATTCTCTCTCTAACGTTAGAGATCCTCATATGGGATTATGTTGAGAAGACTTTCCTTTCTCACTTTCTTATCAAAGGGGTTTTGGGGAAACCTTTCCATTTTTCTAGATCTTTTTCAGCCAGTAGTGTGAAAAAGACAATATTATAAGCTGAGGTTATTGGGCATTGGCACAATGATTATAAAGAGCTGGTTGATGGAAAGATATGAAAAAAAGAGGAAAAATATATATGTTCCATGAATATAGGTCAAAGCTATAAGGGCATACCTGAAGAAATATGCTATGCGAACCAGAAGACACTACATCACTCCCAGTGACATTGTATGCTTCCTCAACCATGAAGTTCCCACAAAAATGTCCATCTACCTTGGATTGACATAAAGACTCCAACACGTTCTTCAAGCAGCTCCTGTTTACCATTCACATGGGTAGCCTTAATGTCTTCTGCACCGTCCCAATTGCTTTGGGTACTTCAGGCATATCTCTACTAACCAGATATAAATTATAGGTAAAAACCTTAGAAAATCCCTAAGTGTTTCTTGAGAGATTGACTAGATCAAAATTTATGTTTCAAGCTTTCTAACCACTCTAACCAGACTCAGGTCTAATCAAGATCTTCTCCTGTAGATACCAAAGTAGACAGACTAACTAAATTATAATAATAAGCTCAGGATATATTTACTAGGTATGAAATATAGACAGCTCAAATCTTTCTAATTTCTTCACAGTTTTCTTGTGACACCTCTTCTACTAACATGTATGAGAAATCCAGGCACAGGACCATGCCTGAGGTTTTATTTGTTTCATAGGAAATTGTCTCTGCAGTGTTCATAGCTTTGGATTATATCTGATATGCGCAGGAGATACACTCTGTGGGTGGGGAGGGCTCCATGTGGCCACCTACCTGTTCTGTAGTTTGGAGACAGATGGCCCTGCAGCTTAAAAAGACCTATAAGAATTTTGCCCACAGAAGTAGCACACAGAGCTATTTTGAAATTGATAGGATTAAAGAAAGGCCTGAAAAGGCAAAGAGAGGAACATTGGTTTGATCCCAGGGGAAAATAAGAGCTCTCTAACATTCAGTAGTGTCCCTGGAATGGATTTTTAATCAACAAGAATTCTCATTTAGTGCAAGAGTCAACCAATGAACAGGCAAACATGAATGACTGACATTGTGGCTCATGTGCCTGTTTAAGTTGTCTAAAATTTTCAGCTGCCAGCAAAGGATTAATATTGATTTCCAGACTGTCTTTGTTAAATACCGGCTATAGAGTACCACTCTCTTATTCTCCTTGCCAACTCTTCCCCCAATTGTCACTAGCATTAAAATGAAACCTGGCTATTATTAAATCAATCATGCCTGGCAAAACTTTTCAAAAAGGAGAGCATCCATCATCTTTACCATCAACATGGAGCCTGATTTTTTTTCTTTTAGTTGGTCAACCTGGAATTATTGACACAATTAATTAAAATTTCTTTATGGAATTAATATAAGAAACCAAGAGTGAATTATCTGTGAAAGGACAGCGAGTACAGTCTGCCCCCACATCACTGGGTTCTACATCCTTGCGTTCAACTAACCTCAGATCAAAAATATTTGAAAAAAACATCCAATAAAAAATACAAATTATAAAAATGAATACACTATAACAATACCGACATATCATATGCATCATAACAATTTAAAGTTCATGAGAGAATATGTGTAGGTTATATGCAAATACTATGCCATTTTATACAAGGGACTTGAGTACCCACAGATTTTGATTATGTGCAGGTCCTGGGACCAATCCCCTGCAGATACCAAGGGCTGACTACAAACTTGAACATTCTGACAGTTGTGTGAGCATGTCTTTTTTTTTTTTAAATCTTGAGCTGCTACCAGCTCAAACCACAAGAATAGGCTGACATGATGTTTGACTAGGAAGCCTAGCTTTTTTATCTGAGCTCCACAAACAACATGTGTGAGCCTGAACATAATGCTTTCAGTAAACTTGTGACCTTTTTCTGCTCACCTTCTATGTTTTTTCTATATCATTTTCAATACCCCAAACATATCATCCTCTATATTCCTCATCTCCACATCTTTCCACTGCTTTTCTTCTCCTGGAACATTCCCAGTCTTATGCATCTGGGAAAATTCCTGCTCATCCTCCAAGATGATCCCTCAATTCCTCTGGCGAGCACCCCCAGGGCAGCCTGGGTAAGCTGGGGACCCCTTGAAGGTAGCCTCACTGTCCTTTGCTCAAATCTCACCATATTGAATTACCTTCCTAAGAGACTGTGAAGTTGTCTTCCTTTTCAGCTTTGAAAACCCAGTAAGGGATTGTTAATAAAAACAAACATACAAACAAACAAAAACTGGACAGGGTTTTAAATGAATAGTTATTGATAAATAGTTTTTGAATGAATGAATGAATTAGTTGGTTTTGAAGTACATGATTCCCAATCTGATTTTCTTGTACAGAATATGCTTTTTCTGAGTCCAGTCTGCCCTCTATATCACTGTGTTCCACATCCTTGGGATCAACTAACCTCGGATCAAAAATACTCAAAAAAATCCAATTAAAAAATAACAATACAACAACGGAGTTTAAGTCAGTAGAGCATAATCGTTAAGATCGTAGATCATCGATCCAGACGTTCCTGTTTTGAAATCAAGATCTGTCACTTATTAGCAGTGTGATGTTGGGCAAGTACTAAACAATGGCTAAAATGTTACTCAACTGTACTTCAACTTCCTCATCTGTAAACTGAAGTTAATAATAGTACCCAGTAGGATAGGTATATGGAGTAAACATAATAATCCATGGAAAGCACTTAGTGAAGTGTCTGATGTACAGCGAACACCTAGCAGTTATTTCCACCTGAAAGCCTTGAAGTCACTTTATGGGCATGTTTTAGGAACTACATCCTTCACAGTGCCATATGAAAAACTTACACTGGATACTCACCCGTTCAAAATTCCTAAAGGAGGTCATGCAGTTCATTCATGATACTTAACTTTTTCCTTAAAGCAACAAAATATATTCACTGAAGAAGTCCTTTTGGGTATCTGCATAATGAACATTTGTATAACTAACCCTGAATTGTACTCCACATCTTTTAAATAAATAAACAAATAGATAATTTTTAAAAAGAAGTTCCTTTTAGCATATATTTTTTAATGACTCTGTACATTCAAAGATGCCCCATGCCCCAGCCCTGAGGGAATACGTTGTCTCTGAAGAGATTCTTATAGTACATTAAATGGCTTAGAAAGTTAGAAAGTTGGAATACAAGTTACCTAACACCTTTTTTCTTTTATATGTGTGAACAAGGAATATTTATAACTAAAGATTTGCATCATGTGAGTTTTATACTGAAATATCAGAAAATAAATATAGGGGCACTAATTTAAGACATCCTAATCACTGCTGAAATGAACCATAACAAAGAAAATGTACACTCCTAATAGTTTAACCATCCCATTCTATGCATTATAGGAATGATTATGAAAGAATGGTCTGAAAACAAATAGTTCCTTTTGCTACCTGAGAACTAAAAATATGGCATGCCTTACTTAGAACACAAATTCAGATAGTCCATGGATGTTCCTAATGATTTCTGAGTACTTAGAATAGTATGTGCAAAGGTTCAGAGGCCAACAAATGCTCCAGCAAGAGTGATTTGTCTGGGTTTGGCTGGTGGGTAAGATAAATGTGGGAAGGTAGCAAGAAAATAATATCACAAAGGTAGATTGTATTCAGATTTTAATGGGATTTGAAAAATTGACAAATCTGGAGTATTTTTTTCCTTAGCAATGGGAAGCTATTACAGTATTTTCTTCCCCACTGCTGTCCCCAAAGCTCTCTTTCTCAGTTAAGAATTTGCGTGTAAAGAACAGGATAAAATGGGTGAATTAAATACTGTAAGAAAGAGTGCGTAATCACACCACTGTTAGAGCCCACCACTAGCTAGCATAATTGATTTGCAGCTCCTGTTCTTAAAATGACTTGCTTAGCAGAGATGCCACTTCCATATTTACTCTTTATTATCTTTCCAATTGCTATAGTTACCACTTATCCAAAGAGAGTGTTTAAGTTTCATTCCACATTTAGCGAGTAAGAGAGTAAGTAAATAAATTAAGGTAGTTTGAGGAAAGTGAGAGCAATCTACCAGGATGTGTGTATGTGTGTGGTGGAGTGGACAGAACACAAAATGATTAGTACTTTCAGTGAAGCATCGTGTGCTCATCTGCGTCTGCCAAGAAGCAGATGCCAAGACAAGATTAAGCAGGCAGAAGATTTATTAGAGGGAGAAAATAAGAGAAGATGGAGGAGAAAAAGAGGAGATAGAGAGAGCCTCAGTGAGACCATGATGCAGGTCTGACATCTATGAAAGGAGGGCAGGAAGGAAAGAGGATAAAGTAAGAAGAGTCATTGACTGTAGTACAGTCAATTCCAAGAATGATTAAGCCAGGTCTACAAGAAGTCTCTGAGCCAAAGTCACCATGAGCTCTGCATCTCACTGGGACGAGCCTGTCTTAATACTCCCTCTATGCCCAGGCATTGGCCAGGAGAAGCCAGACAGAAGCATGGCTTTGGTGCAAATGTGAAAGTGGATTCAGGGGGTTCGGCACAAGGGGCCATCAGTCAGTTATGCTTTCTGACCTGGGTAGTACATTTTCACGGCTATCAAAAGTAGCAATATTTTAAAAATCAGCATTTTGTATACTTATTTGCCTCAAAATTATGATGTTGAATATTAATAGGAAAAAAGCGTATGGTAGTTATTAATCATTTCAGTTACATTAGTAATGTATTTAGTTTCTATATTATCATATGTTTCTAAATATATGTCATTTTTTTCTTCTAGCTACTTGCTTTCAGAAGCATCATAAAACCCAACAGCAACTGTTCTCAATATATTCTTTAACACATTCATGAAATACAACATCTTCCCATCACTAACAGTGATTTCTCTGGCAGTGATCCCCAGTCGTTGTGACCGGAATGCCCCTTGAGCATTACATCGTTATTTTTCAATTGAAATGCATGGGGTAATTTGAAGTCCACCAAACCTAATGTCTGAGTTTCTTGTCCTATAATGGCTGTGCCCACATTTTTAAAGAAACTTCCCAGGATTGTGTACTAGCCCCCACTGAAGATCATTGCCCTGTGGAAGTGGTTTTCAAATTTGAGGACATATAAAAGGAAGAGGGAAGAGGCTTGTTAAAAACAGATGTTTCAGCAGATCCAGGATAGATACGACTCATCAACACTTTTGGTAACTATCCTAGATGATGCTAAATACTCAGGTGGGTCACAGAAGCAGGTTTTCAAAATCATTAAATCAGAGCCATGATTGGCTATTCCTAATCTATAAGAAGCCAAAAGTCGTTTAGACCCAATGGAGCAGTGCAGCAGAATGATGGGGGCGGGGAACAGGGGAGCAGGAGGCACCACTAGGTAGGAAGATGGTGAGGCAGAAGGGAATAGAGAAAACCAAAAGATGGAGAAGTGAGTGTCATCGATATATCTATTTCTATCCACTTGTCTATATATCCTGTCATCAATTTCATTAGGAAAATCTATTTCAGTTTGGTGAGTGGAAAGAGGTTTACCCCAAAAGTAGTTATCATTGTTTTATGACTTATTATTTCCTTTCCCTCTTGACTATACTTATGAAACATGTACCTATAGATCATATCATATATGTGTGTATGTATACACACACACAAACATACTGCTTTCTTAGGTCTTCTTAGTTTTATTTTAAGTATAAAGAAACAGGTACTGATCTTGCACATAGTATATGTTTGACAATTTATTCTCCTATAGAGTAGAAGTCAAGAGCCAGGATTATTGTGCAACATTATCTGCATAGTTACAATATTAGCAAAAGTGCAGTCTTGTTCTTGTTTTATAGTTTTCAAACAATAAATCAAATATGATTGCCTGATGGAAAGCTGAGGCTAGCAAATAGATGAGCAGCCATTTTACCAGGGTAGCAGAGATACATTTTTATTTTTTAGTTTTTATGTTATTCCCAAGCATCTTTTTTGAATGTAGATACAGAAGATAATGCCATCTATATGCTGCATGACACAAGTGTTGATATGTTTCTGTACCCCTTGTCTTGCATCCCTGTTGTCATCACCCAGCTGATATCACTGTGACATTTTGACATTGCATTGTGACATAGTGACCTGGTGCCTCCAGGAGCCTAGAAGGACAAGTTGACTGAGGCACACAGTGCATTAGGAAGCAGTGAAGCAGTTCATTACTGCTACAGAGAGAAAGTCTGCTCTGGAAACAAGAATTCTTATCTAAGGCACAAGACACTCTCGATTCTGTTTCCTGCTGGTTTACTATGAGATCTGTAACAAATAATCTAAATTCATTAGCAACTTTGCTTTTCTGTCTGTAAAATGGAAATGACCCAACATGTATGATTTTTTTTACCCCAGGGCAATGATTAAATTTGCAACCCACACTTGGCAAATAGAAACTTGGGAAGCAAACTTCGGGGAACTAAATTAAATGGTGATCATACAAAATTGATTTTCAGTAGTGTTTTAGTTTAAGAACTACTTACTGCCCTGACTTGCTCTTTTCTATGCTCTGTCTTAAAGGTCTTCCATTATAATTGATCCATGAAATCTTCTTTGGTCTTTGCTTAACATTAAAATTTGCCCCTTACTTTTTTTTGACAGAGTCACACATTTGCCCAGGCTAGAATGCAGTGGCACTATCCCGGCTCACTGCAGCCTTAACATGCTGGCTCAAGTTATCCTTCTACCTCAGCCTCCTGAATAGCAGGGACTACAGGCATGCGCCACAATGACCAGCTAATTTTTGTATTTGTTTGTAGAGATGAGGTCTTGCTATTGGTCTCCAACTCCTGAGCTCAAGCAATTCTCCTGCCTCAGCCTCCCAAAGTGCTGGGATTACAGGCTTGAGCCACTGTGCCCTGGCCCTCTTACTTCTTATTGATAGCAAGTTATACTTCACTCTATATGGTATTACACACCCTGCTCAGTTCAAAATCCCACTGAACCGTCATTATCTGACAATATGTGAGCTTAGTTGTTGCAAAACAATTACCAGTTGGTTGACAAGCAGGATTTGTCACAAACTTGAATGGAAGAGTTGCCTCCCAAACTCATGGCTTTTCTCAGGTACCTACTGGTCCAGTCTATGACCTATTTTGCACATTGGGCTTTCCCTTATAAAAATACAATTGCAGACTTTCTCCACTTGAGGTCCATACCTCCTCAGGTTACCTTGATCAGGAGTGTTTTGAAGCCCGTGGTCTCTGATGAAGCAAATGCCCTCAGTAGGATAAAACCCAGTCACTAGTGACATGGCCATCTCTTCTGCAGCAAGTGACTGAGCAGAACTTGGACCTAGCTGTCCTGGCCACATCAGAGTCAAGGTAATGAGCTGTGGGGGTGACCACACCTGGAATTCTGTAAGCAAGCCACAAGGGGGCAGGAAAACATGCTCACTTGCCACCTCAGCCAGGGGAACGTGGTTTGAGCTGTGTTTTGATAGCTTTGTTTGTTTTCCTAGCTATCCAAAGAGCATACTAATAAGTGTTGTCACAGAAGAAGAGGAAGATGGGATTAAGCATCGGGGAAAGTCATTAAAATGAAAGAATAGGATAAGCCTCACAACTGTTTCCAGAGCTTAGCTATTTCCTGTCCAAAACCAAGGTCCCTTTATTTTGTAAAAAATAAGTAAAATGAAGGCAAAAGCATGCTTGCTCCCAAGGTACCCTGTATTAGCCAAATCCTGCTGACAGTGGAGAGTTTGATAAGATGAATTGTTAGATGCCTCATAACCCTTTTCTCTTTAATATACAATCCTTATCCAGTTATTTTTAAAGGGGCTCTGTGCATGCCTCTTAGCACACAAAACTCACTACTTCTAATCAAAACAAGAGCAACAGGAAGAAAATGTGATTGGATTCTTACAGGAACATTTGGCAGAGTCTAGTTACCATTGATGAGAGTAACACCAACTAGGGGAAAGCTTGACTCTTGACTTCTTATGGCCAAACTCACTAGGATATGCCACAAGTATTTTTATCTTGGTCTTAGACAAAATTTCATTATTTATGAAAAATTCAATAGGACAAATTCAGTGCCACTGATAAAGACTATACATTCCAAGATAGAATTGTGTTCATTGATTTTTGGTTTTTGGTATTTGTTTATAGATATAAATATATACATATTGAGTTGAAGTCTCACTCTGTCACCCAGGCTAGAGTGCAGTGGCATGCTCACAGTTGCTGCAGCCTTGATCTACTGGACTCACGTGATTCTTCCCCCTCAGCCTTTCAAGTAGTTGGAACTACAAGGCACATGCCACCATGTCCAGTTAATTTTTTGATTTATTGTAGAGACAAGGTCTTGTGAAGTTGCTGGGCTGGTCTTGAACCCCTAGGCTCAGGCAATCCTCTTGCCTCCAACTCCCAAAGTTCTGGGATTATAGGCATGAGCCACTGCACCTGGCCTATATTTTTATATTTAACTTTCCTTCTAAAAATAAAATAATGCTAAATAGAGAGACTATCAAAATAATGAACACTCATGAATTCATCATTCCAAATGAGCAGACATAACAAGTTGCTAGCTGGATTGCTCCGGCACTCTATTTCTTTTCTTTTCTTTTTAAAGAAACAATATATTATGCTTGAAGTCCCCTACCTGCCTCTTTGTCTCCTCTCTCCTTCCCTTTCCAAAGAAACCACTCCCAAGCTTGGTATTACTGTATTCCTATTCAAAGAAATGCTTGTACATGTGTATAGCAAAAACATGAACATTCTGGATAGCAGAATGGAAAAATAGACTGATTTATTCATGAAAAGGAATATTATTTAATAGTTAAATAATGGACAAATCTTTAAAAAAATTACAATAAGTCCCTACATACGAACATTCAAGTTGCAAACTCAAAGATGCAAATGTGGGGCCAGCCCCTGTATGCCAGCTGTCGTACTGTTCTGTACTACTGTGCTTTTCAAGGTACCATATTGTAAGATTAAAAATGTTTTCTTTATTTTTTGTGTTTGTTTTTTATGTATTACGTGAAAAGTATTATAAACTTATCATAGTACAGTACTATGTAGCCAACTGTGTTAGTTGGTGATCTAGGCTACATTTCTTGGACTTAGGGAAAAATTGAACTTACAAATATGCTCTTGGAATGAAACTCATTTGTATGTAGGGGACTCTGTACTGAAAAAAGAAAACTGAAATAGAAAACAAATCACAAAAATATGCAAGATTATACCAGTCATATAAATTTTAAAAACATATATGGGTGTTATATAAATCATTGATGAATACTTATATATGTAGCAACAAATGTGAGTGTGTCTATTTTTCAGGTAACGTTTAATATTGTCTTACTGGATATATGTGTCCCACCTAGCTGTTATGTGCTCTGATAGGCACTGTGGAGGATCTCATGTGTGTGATTTAGGATCTCTCTCCTCTGATATGGGCAGAAGACTAAGTAGAAAGTAGAAAATAACATGAAAGATTAAAAAATAGTTTCTACTTCTGTAGGGTAGCATCTCACCGTGATTTAAACAAGTCTGGTAAATAATGTAGTATCCAGTAACTGTTGGTGATTATTGTTATGACATTTAATAGATGAAAAACTGAGGCTTCGCTAGGTGGAGTAATATATCTTAAAACGGGTTTGAGCAAGGTGCAGAGCCAGGATTGGAACCTGCATTTATCTGACTCCAGAGCTGCACTCTTGACTACATCTTATTATGCTTACTAGGCCTCTGTGTTAGTTACCATGAAAAGCCCTCTATAGCAATTACTGTTAAAAACAACTCCTCTGAGGACTAAAGACAGCAGTATAGAAGCAGAAATCAGATCAAGGGATGGGGTGATGGGGATTGCCTACAAAAAGTGTGAGTGGTTTTGGGGGGTAACAAAAATATTCTGTATCTTGACTGTAGTGGCATTCGTTTCTCAAAGCCCATAGAACTGTACACTAAAAAGGATGGATTTTTACTGTATGTAAACCATACCTCAATAAACCTTAAAAACAAAATAAACAAATATCTTCAAAGGCCCATTGATAATCACTTTGTTCTGGGTGCAAAGATACTTTTCTGTTTACCGCTGTTGACAATTTGTTCCCACTAAAAAATGTGAGGAAAATTTCAGGAGAGAGTGTTAGGTCAGTGCCCATAAAGTCAAATAAAACACAATAGACTGTTTCTACTGAAGCTTCTGTTTGATAAATCAAGCAAGTCGTACCTGCATTAAGCAAGACCTTTTCTTTTGCTGGAGGTGGAAGGGAGAGGTCATCCGAGAAACCCTGCTGTGTTATGGGGGGGAGGCCTTCTTGTTGAGTGAGCCTCAGGTGTTCACACTGTGATTGCCCTAGAGGAGGGAGTCTCCCCAAACTCCCAGGAGCTCCGGCACTTCTGAACTGCTCTCTACCAAGAAGGCCTCTTGGCGTGATCCCTGCAGATTTGCACACGTGAAAGCGTAAGGATTTGGGGAAAGAAGAGAGCCTCTCTAATCTGCAGCCTGAATTTCTCAGAGTGCAGCCCTCGAATCCTGGCAGTTTAGATTCTCTGATGATTACGGGGACAGAGGCAGAAAGACAATGTGGGTAGCAATTTAATCAAGGCAGTCGGAGGAGCTATCACCACAGAATAAAGTCATCCGCTGTGTAGCCCAGGACGTTTGGTCTTCCTCCCTGCATTTCTTTGTAATGCTGGGTTGAGGAGTCTTAGCTATTCTTTGAGTCAGTTGTAGAACCCAGCAGGATAAGACATTAACAAGCTTAAAAGGTATTACCTGCCTTGCCTTACCAGAAGGTTTGTGCAGACTGTAGGGGCTTCAGTACCTCTTGTACTTTCCTGAGGGAATTAGTTAAAATTGCCAAGGTGGAAAATATTTGATTTAGATTAATCTCACTTTGCCAAACAGGAGAGCCTCATTACTCTGATTGGCTGACCTAACTATGCTGCTCTTCTTGCTCCAAGAAGCGGGGGTGGGGGAAAAGCTGGTTCATAGTTTCTGATGACTAAGTCAAATAGGTCATTATCGTCCTTTCATGAAACCCATCAACAGCATAGAATGAACTGGAGAGCCAGACCGATAGAAGGGGTGGTGAACCCATGACATGACATCTCACCACCCTCAGCAGGCCCAGCAAGCATGAACAGAAATATGCAAATGCCATGTCCTCTGTGTGCATTCATTCTTTTTTTTTCTTTTTTTGAGTTGGAGTCTCACTCTGTCACCCAGACTGGAGTGTAATGGCTGCTCCCGGCCACTGCAGCCTCGACCTGCTGGGCGCCGGCGATCCTTCTGCCTCAGCCCTCCAAGTAGCCGTAACTACAGGTGTGCGCTACCACGCCCATCTAATCTTTGATTTTTTGGAGAGACGAGGTCTCGCCAAGTTGCCCAGGCTGGTCTTGAACACGCGGGCTCAGGCAATCTCACACCTCGGCCTCCCAAAGTGCTGGGATTACAGGTTGAGCCACTGAGCCCGGCCTACACGAATTCTTTAGTGTCCTCTTCAAGTCATGACCAGTTGATGTTTTAGGACCAGTTAAAACCAGCTGGGAAAAAAAACATCCTTTAGAGATTTTTAAAGGCTTTATTTGTTGCAACGAGAAAAACAACTACAGCCACAAAGACTTCTTTTAATTGATTCCAAATGAGAGTTTGGCGCTCTCTCGTCTGTATGTACCATCTTTCTACTAAAAGCTGGAGGGATACCCCTCTCAGGGAAATCAAATTACTGGAGGTAAGACATTAAAACAGTGCTTCTCAAACGTGAGGGTACAATCAACTCATCTGCAGACTTGTTAAAGTGCAGATTCTGATTTAGTAGGTGGAGATTCTGCACCTCTAACAATCCCCCAAGTAACAGGGCTGGTCTCGAAACACAATGTGTGAGTAGTAAGGCCCTAAAAGATACAAATGAGAAACGATTTGCAAACCGAAGGGCCTGAGCCATGCAAATTATTCAAATTACTCACCATAATACAGACATTCACTATCCATTTCTAATCATATTTTTCTTAAAAATCTCATATCAAATATCTTTCTCTTTGCTTATCTGATCATCTACGTACGACTACCAGACTGTATGGCACAGTACAAGGAAACTAAAATGGTCTTAGCTGGTCACTGACTCCTCATTTACTCTGATATGTCTTTTTCTTTATCATGTGTGTAAGTTCACAATGACAGCATTTTCTAAATGCAACCACATATTTATGCCATCAGTGCTGCTTTTTCCCTCCCAAATCAGAATAAGCTCCTCTCCAAATCTTTGAAAATTTTGCCTCTATAGAAATCTGTTTTTCAGAAAATGCTATAAAAATACGGTGATTATCTTGTCTCTATCCATTAGAACTACTCTCTACTGAACGTGAAGTACACAGATTAAAAAAAAAAAGTTGATTTGGATAACTAAATTAAAATAACCAATCTTTTGTTTATTTACTTAGAAAGAGACAGGCTAAAAGATTTTTATTTTAAGTGTATAAAATCTGTAATAGATACTATTTCCGGGCATAATTACATATTTTAAATCGAAAGAGAAGAGGTGGGTGTTTCTGAAATCTTGAGCAACAACTGGACCCATCTTTAGTGGTTTATACACACATAATTAGCAGTTTAATTTCCTCTGTGGCTAAGTTAGCCTTAAGATTTCATTTAATAACAAGCACGGTTTTATAGCCAGAAGCCAGGCTCCAGCTTCAGCTTCAGCTCAGCACCGCCCTCTGCCGGTCCCCGGCCAATTCGATCGGGCTCTGCTCAGGGTAAAAGCATCAGAATTGCAAATTGCAACTGGGCTGCACAAAATTAATTGTCAGAGAAATGGAGAAATATAATTCATTTAAAACTCTTTAACGAGGCTTTTATTTTTAGCTGACCAACAACAAAAAAGCATGAAAGAGTATATTCCTAACCGCCTTTCTTCTAGTCTCTCAGATAATACTCATTATCATATTAGCCTTGAAGCAGGTTTCTCCTTCACACCGCTTAGCACAATTAAAGATTATGTTGAATATCTTCATGCAAAGGATGGCCCCAAACAACTGTTGCTCAAAACGGCAGTTGTTACCCCTTAAGTAATCAAACTAAGCAAGCTCTGTTCTATGCCTGGCAGGCCCAATTTTGGCTTTATTTCCCAATCTCTTTATGCAGTTATTGTTTAATGGGGAAATAAAGTTTCTTCTATGCCTACAGGGCTAGTCCCTTTGTATTAACACTGAGTATGACTGACCACCAAGAGTGGAGAGGTGTCCTGAAGATTTCTGCTAATGAGCTAACAAATGTCAAAGCTGTTCTGTTCCAGGTCTGTCCTCCCAGCCTTCTCTTTTCATCAGGATTGGGAGATTTGACAATTATATCAGGCTTTCCATTCAAAGTTCCAAAAAGGCGATGTGCCGTGTGCAGAAATGCTATGGCAGTGTTGCCGTGTGCAGAAATGCTATGGCAGTGTTATAGAAAATTGCTCTTTGAAATAGGAATCAGAAGAATTTGCCAGGGCTTGGAAAAAACATACGAATATTCCCACTGGAAATGCAGGTATACCAAGCACCCAAGAAATGCTGGCCACCCAGTGTGTTTAAGCCACATGAGCTGTCTTCTATGTGCCCTGTCAGCTACTTCCAATAAGATTTGCTGGGCTGGGATGCTGTGGATAAAGAATGCTTGTCACCCAAGCCTTTGACCATAATTTATACAGTTTTGACTTAGGTTAAAACCAGGGTTCGAATGTCAGCTCTGGTGCTTTATAAGCCATGTAGTTTGATCTTGAGGAAATTCTTTCCAGTTCCTGTCTCAGTTGGCCCATCTATATAATTGGGGTAATAATATGACTCCTGTAACATGGTTATTATGAAACTTAAATTAGATACCTTGTGGAAACATATGGAACTGGGCATCCTATGTTTTCCTGGATTCTGAATGGAAGGTACAAGCTATTGGGAACGGGATACTGAAACAGGTGAACAGAGAGTAGACTCGCATCTCTGACAGTAGCTAACAGCCTAGGCTTTCTGATGTCTAGGCCTGGATTAAAATCCCAGCCCCACCATTTTCATGACCTTGGGAAAGTTGCTTTAACTTCTCAGAACTTCAGTGCTCTCATCTGAAGAAGAGGGATAATGGTAACTCTAGCTAATAGCACGATTGTGAACAGTACAAAAAAAAGTCATCAACATAGGCCTCATTCATAGTAGGTGTGTCTACTCATAGCAGATGTTAGTATTGAATGAGGCTGGTTTGGGGGCTATTGAAATTTCAGAGCTAACTTATTTGTTGCCTTTATATCCTTGCATATTGCATAGCTAAATATTGTAATCATGGCTATTCTCTTTTAGTTCATAATAAGGTTACCAATATTGTGTTTAAGAGGTTAGTAGTGGCAAGGAGGAATGAGCTGTTTAGGAAAAAATTCTAATCTGAAGATCTGGAAAGTCATATCAGTAGAGCCGTGTTAGGCTCTATGCCCAGTGGCTAAGGAAGGATCTTTACATCTGGTTTACGGAATTCACTGGATTCACAACGATGACCTTGACTATTATCACCTCATATTTTCCTCCTCTTTTAAAGGGCAATGAACCAGCTAATTTATAGCTCTGATTCTAGGACAATCAAGAAGTACATTACTTCCAACTTTTGTCTGTCATCTGGTACCAGTGCTTCTTAAGGAACAATTAAAAAGCCTCCTGGGTGGAGATAAGGTTACCCATTTTCCTGCAATGCCAAATTCACTTCAGTATATTCCCAGAAGGAAAATAAGAGATGGAGAGAAACTTTCAGTCTGGTGAAGTTTTAGAGGGCCAATAAATGGTGTTTCCTGAACAGCCTGAGTTTGAAACCAATTAAGAAACAGATATGGAACAGACAGATGGAGATCAAAATGTTAGCTTAGTGAGTAGTCAAAGCTGAATTGGAGATATGGCATTAGATCCGTGCCTTTGTGAGCTTTCTGGTATGTCAGCTCAGAATGAGACAGACCTACTCACCAGCCAGGGACCGCGCAGGCCCACCCACCATCGAGCGCTGACAGCATGGCTAAGAGCAGACCAGCACACAAGCTCTACACACAGGCAGGACCAGCAAGAGGGGCTGCAAAGGGTTGGAATAAGGCTTTTCCTGCTGCTTCTAGACCTCTCTCCACTCAGCTCATAATCCCTCCTCCTACTGAGAGCAGCGAGCGAGAGGTGGAGGAAGAGGAACCAGTGTTATCACTAAGTCGGGGGTTTATAATTTTATGTATCATGCCCCCTTCCAGAGGTCCAGTGAAGGACTGCTTCTTTTCCTAGGATTAGTATTTAAACATATAAAATACATGGGCTTTCAAAGAAAATCAATTCCATTAAAATACAGTTAAATTTTTTTTAAAGTTTGAGATATAGTAATATCTGTCTTTAATACATTTAATAACAATATCTGGCGGCAGGTCAAATGATTATCACATTTTCAAATTAGCAATGAGTATCAGTGCTATCTTGAGATACTTGCAACCCCTAGAACATGATATGAAAATATCTCTGATTTCTATTGGAGACACATACTGCTAAATAACACTTGGGTTTGTTGCCCACCCTCATAATGGTGGGAAAGCCTAAATTCTGGTTAGAGGTTAGTGAAAATGAAAATGGAACTTTTTTTCCCCTCATTCAAGCTCATGAACACCCAGTGTCTTAATCAGTTCAGGCTGCTATAACAAAATATAATAGGCTGGGTGGTTTATAAACAACAGAAATCTATTTCTCACAGTTCCATAGTCTGGAAACTCCAAGAGCAAAGTGCTGGCAGATTCTGTGTCTGGTGAGGGCCCAATTCCTGGTTCATCAATAGCCATCTTCTGGCTGTGTTTTCACGTGGTAGGAGCCAGGGAGTTCTTTGAGGCCTCTATTATAAGAACACAAATCCCACTCATGTGGTCTCCACTCTAATGACTTAATTGCCTCCCAAGGGCCCCACCTCTATATGCCCCCATATTGGGGATTAGGATTTCAAAATTTAAATTTTGGAGAGGCACAAATATTCAGTCCATAGCATCTGGGTTAAAGATACCTTAGAACCCCTTGAGGTTAGTGGTTCTCAAATTTAAGTATGCATTGGAGTCACCTAGAGGGCTTATTAATATGCAGATTGCTGCGCCCCATTCCCAGAGTTTCTGAATCAATAGGTCTGGGTTGGACTGAAGATCTCCATTTCTTACAAGTTCCATGTGATAGTGCTGCTGCTGGTCTAGAACTCCACTTTGAGACATGGCTCTACTTGAAAGCCCTCCACACAGAATCACTTAGAAGGAGAATTATGTTCTGACAGTTTGAAACTGTCAAACCTCTGAGTCTCAGGGAATTCCAACCCAGTTCTCAGACATAGTAGATAGAACCCAGATGGATATCAGTACCATTGTTGTTATGCACTATTTCAAAATCTAGCTCAAATCTCAAAATCCTGAAGGTTTTTCCTTATGACCTCATGCAAAGGGATCATTCCCATCTCTTAACTCCTCTAAAATTCTTCAATTCTGTACCAAGTCTTGGAAATACATAGTATTTTCTTGCTCATCTTCTTTTCCATAGTTTAATATCCTAACTAGAGTGGTTTTTGTTGTTGTTGGTGGTGGTGTTGTAGTAGTCTCACTCTGTCGCCCAGACTGGAGTGCAGTGGCACGCTCCTGGCCACTGCAGCCTTGACCTGCTGGGCTCAGGTGATCCTTCTGCCTCAGCCTTCCAAATAGCCAGAGCTACAGGTATGTGCTACTAATTTTTTTGATTTATTGTAGAGGTGAGGTCTCGCCAAGTTGTCTGGGTGGGTCTCGAACCCACAGGCTCAGGCAATCCATTCACCTCAGCCTCCCAAAGTGCTGGGATTACAGACTGAGTCACCGAGCCTGGCCTAGAGTATATTTTCTATGGAGAATTAGTTATCAGACTAATAAGAACATTCTACACAATGCCTTGTATGTGGAAGCCTCTAGGATGTTCTTGTTGCTTATGTCATCTTGTAAATCCACAGTTAAATTCTACCAGTCAATTATAGTATGGGTTCATTTTTATTGATACAAACTGTAGTTAGATCTTGTTGAGATGTTTGTCACAAATGACAGGAAACTTAAACTGAATTAAATTTAAAATGGAACTTTGTGACTCAAGTTCATGTGTGTCTTCTAGGACAATTGGATGCTGAGATTCCTGGTACCATCAAACCTTTGTTTCCCTATGCTTCACTTTTATGTATTTTGCCCTTCTTTTTACATTTCGCTTGTTCTCAGGGTGGAATTCCATCAGAGCAAGAGAAATGACCATGCTAGTTCTAGAACTTACTCCTGGACTCCACACTATCCAGAGGAAGAGTGGCAGCCTCTTTTTGTAGCTCTTTCTAAAGTGTGCGCAAACCTCTCTTCCAGAAACCCCTAGCAAATGCTTCTTTATATCTCTCATTGGGCCACTTCCTCATGACTGAAAATATCAACTAGGATAAGGGAATTTTTTTGTAGTCAGACTCCTCTATTCTTCCATGAATGGGGAGTAGGGGATGACCGAATGAAACATCATGTTGTTACCAACAGGAGAATGAATAAGTTTGGAACAATTAAAGCTAGCAAATGTCCCCTACAATAACTTTCTAATGTCTAGTTTTATCTTTTAAGCTAGCAAGCAATCCTTGGGCTAAAAGAGCTCAAAGGTCTCAAAAGAAAGTTTTAAGAGAGTCTCAATCTAATCCACTCATGTGTGAATGCCTGAGCGTGTGTGATGTACTTATTTATGTATGTGTGTATTTGTGTTGAGGGGGGATCTCTTGAGTCTTTCCCTACTACTGAAATCCAAACCAATTTCTATTATTGTATCTTCTATGATGGGCTGTAGGTACTAAGCCAAGAAACATTTGCAAGAAATTTGCTTTACTGTTCTGTTTCCTGAATTGCATCTTAGGCTACATTTGTAGATTCATTCCTCAGCACTTATCTTCATAATACCCCCGTTTCCCTAGGATCTCTGAGGAAAGTCTAAAAATGGTTGAAACTAAAGTATAGAATGCAAACTAGCACAACCTCTTTGGAAAACAATGTGGAGATTTCTAAAAGAACTAGACATTTACCTTCAATAAGACCCAGCATTCCCCTTACTGGGAATATACCCAGAAGAACTCAAATCATTCTACAAAAAAATTACCTGCACATGCATGTTTATTGCAGCACTATTCACAATAGCAAAAACATGGGACCAACCATGCTGCCCCTCAAAGCTGGACTGGATAAAAAAAAAAATGTGGTACATATACACAAAGGAATGTTACGCAGCCATAAAGAAGGACAAACGCAACTTGGATGGATTTAGAGTCTATCATTCTCAGTGGTCTATCACAGAAACAAAGAACAGAATACCACATGTTGTTACTCATAAGCGAATCCTGAGCATTTACCAGAGTATTATAAAGGAATTGGAAGTAGCAGGATACTGCTGGGATGGGTAGGTGGAGTAGGGGGAGGGGAGATACAACATCAGTAAGGGTACCTGATCCCAAACCAGGTAAAGTGGGGGCCAAAGAGAGGCCCAAACTTTACCTGTACAATGACTACTTGTATACCTAATCCTGAATTGTACCCCACGTCTTTAAAATACAAAAGAAGCCAAGTATAAATAATTAGCCAACATTAGAACTATCAACTTCCCCAAGGTTACCGTAAAATAGTAACCCAACAAAATGACTTTTTACTGTGGTATAATGGAAAAAACAAAGGTTCTGAAACTGACCAACCTAGTTTCCAATACTTGCTCCACTATTGATTAACTGTGTGACTCTAGTTAAGTGACATAGCCCCTCTGAGCTCCAGTTTCTTTGTTGTAGGATGGAGATGATAGTGCTTCTGTGCAGAGTTCTTTTAAGAAGATATTTGTAAAGTCTATTCATAGTGTTTGGCTCATAGAAGTGATTCAGTCAACTTTGTTTCCCTTTTCTAATGTTGGAAATGTAAATATCATTTAGCAGTTGGGGTGGTGCTTGTCAACTGTGATGACAAGTTTGCTTGGTCCCATTACAATCATTCTAAGAAAATTACATTGTATAAAACCTAAATCAAGTATCCAACCCTTTTTTTCTGTCCATAAACCTGTTTGTATTCTTCTTCTATGCAAGGAGAATAAGAACAAATGCTTGTTAAACAACTAACTCAGTAACTCAAACTCAGTTACCTAATTATTTTAAGCCTATTTTAAACAATGACATGAAACCTGATGAGGGTAGTGGGAGGATAGGCTTATGATTTTAGTGTAGACTCAGTCAATTTTCATACATGTGTGAGTAATAACCTCTGGATTTAAGGAAGAAGGATGTTTTCCTCACTCATATCATGAACTTTAAATTGTATTAGCAACTCCTTCCCGATAAGGAAACAAAGGTTAGTTTTCCTCCTCAATGGTCGCTAGGAAAGCTGTTAATTCAATTGGCCATAGAAAGGTTCTTCTTTGTTTTTTCCTTTCCATTTGATCCCTGGTAAGTTCCTTTTGAGTACAATCTTGAAGTTAATGTCTCCTTGACTTGTTAATAAGAATGTCATGCAAAATGGGATCAGAATCAAAACCCCAACTAAAGTCCAGGTAGATTACAAATATTGCTTTCCCTTATCACCTTGGCCTGTCACTCCAGTCAGAAGGAAATGAGATTGGTCTGGACAATCTGATCTTCACAAAGCTGTTGTGGTTGCAGCCCAGAATCCTGTTTTCTCTTATAAAAGATTGCAAATTGATAGCTTGATCATTTCTTCAAGTACCTTTCTAAGTCTTGCAGTAAGATGTAGGGCATGGAATCACCGAGGATTATTCTTTTTCTCTTTATTAAATGCTGGCAACTTGTTTGTAAGTGCCAACCTTCAATATTTCTCTGCACTCTACAAATTTTTATAACAAGGTGGAAAATGCAGTTATCCTCAGCTACTCCCTGTATCCAATGCATAAATTCCAAAGAGTTGCAAGTCATGTCAGTCCTTCCTTATAAATGTTTTAAAAAGCAGTCTCCTTCTCATCTTTCTAATTTTAATTCCTTAGTTTAGGCCTTTGCCATCTCTCAACTTTATTTTATAGTTGATAATTAATCTTCCTTCCACAAAATTATCCTCAATCCAGATCCTCTGTACTTCAGACAAAATCAAACAAAAAAACCAAAAAGCCAAAACAGCAAACAAAAATTTTAAAAGATAGAATTTACAAATAAAAAAACACAGATTAAAAAAAAAACAAGCAAGGACTCAAAACGAATCATATCATGATCGTGCTACATGATTTCTATTATCTGCCTAATGACTACAGCACAAGGTGCAAACTTCCCAGCATGACAGAGAACGTCCTCAATATCTAATTCGGTGACCTCATCGTCTACCATCCCTTCCCAGCATCGTGGACTTGAGTCAGGCCAATTTTCTGACCATTCACAAAGATATGGTAATACAACACATTTTTTGGTCAGTTTCTAGAAAAAAAGCTAGGAGGTATTCTTTTGATCTCTGTGTTACCATAACTCTCCAACACCTTGGGGCATGGCAGGCTCTACAAAAACTGATCAGAGGATAAACAACCCAAGCCAGACAAATTATGTTATTAGGTCCAACTAGATGATTCCATTTACTCATCTTTTTAAGATATGCCAAAGTAGAGCAATCTGTCTTACAGACTAGATTTCTAGCTCCCATAATCCTATGTGATTATTTGACTCATGTTCACTTGACAGGACGGAAAGATGGCAGAGGAGGAGGGAGGAGCTAGCCTGAGATGAGTCGGAAGGAATAAAATAAATTTCACTGGCTCCACAATTTCACTATAGGTTTATCTAGAACGCAGGAGTCACCATTTTGATCTACAGAATGTGTGGTTTAGTGAGTACAAGAAAAAACTAGATAAGTGAGTGAGAACGGAGGTTGAAAATGACCTTATTCTTTTTATACACAAACTTAGGAGAAGCCAGACTGATATGCTCTAGCTGCAAGGGCCTGAACTAGTCCAGTTATGCTGTCATCAAGATAGCCCATTCTCACCACAGATGGTGTTCCCTGCTGTTGAGGCTGTTGGGGTCAGCTCAGGATACAGAGATAACGTGACACAAGTTGACTGTGAGAGTTCTAACTACTGTTAGAAACTAGTCAAACAGGTGCATGTCAAAGTCGGTATGAAAGCAGCTTAACCCCTTTATTTAGTGAGTGAGTGACTTCATTTTATATTACCTCATTAATTTTTGCAGACTTTGTGTGTGATAAATGCAAAGGTTGCTATGAAGATAATAAAAGCAAAATCCCTTTTAGGGTAGGAAGAAGAGAACTTTGGAGGTTGCCAAGAGCCTGGAGTCAGGCCAGTCCTTCCTTGAACCTCATCTTAACATCTCTCAGAGGCCCAGTGAGGAACAATCCTTGGCTTCTCCTTTTCACTTCTGTGTAAACAGACAACTTAGCAGAAGAAGTGTTGGGAGGAGAACTAGCAGTAGGCCAATGAACCCCAAAGGATAGCCTTGGGCTTCTTTGCCTGAATTTCAGTACCTCTTGCTCTGCTGTCATTAGAGACAGCATGTCATTGCCTTTCATTCTCTGTGTGATCCTTCTCCTTGCACTTGAAGACCTTTATTTAACTACTATCAGCCCTTCCTGTAGGGCTATTAGCTCTCTTTTTAAAGTCTTTCCTCATAGGTTCTAGTTCTGCCCTTTGGTCACTGCTGTTGGTACTTGCCTGGATCCTCTCCAAACCACTCAGGCAAAAGTTGGCTCACAAAGCAAGGGCTTCCCCCAAGGCTCAAAGGCAGCCTGGCGTCTCAGTGAGAGAAAGAAAAGAACAGGAAAAAGCAAACAAAGGCACACAGGTTGCCATTCAGGACAATAGCTTCCCAGAGAGGACCTGATCCCTCCTGACATTCCCTTGGCATGGCTTAGCCATTAGGCTGGCTGGGATTTTGTCCAGAGTTCTCTCCAGGTGAAAAAACAAGCCCTGCTTCAGGCTGAGAAAGTGCCATTAAGTCATTTTCTTAATGCCTTTCAGACCAGCTTTGAACTATAAATAAGCCAAGTGCCCACGAGTAGCCACAATGCTTGCTATAAGGTTATTTGCATTCTTCTCTCTATCTGAAATCCCCTTTGCCAACTCTCCCTTTTAGAAACCCCACAAGGTTGGCAGGGCCACCTCTCCTGCTGCCAGTGTCAGTGCATTAGCACTTAGCTTAAGTGAAACACATATGCTGGGCCAGCTCATGGCTTCCACCTCTTCTCTTTCCTAATGGAAACACTTCAAATAAAGAATGATACCACTAATATATTGCATATACTTATTACATCGATTCCATTCTAGACTTCTAGTTCTTGAAAATAGTACTATGTTAGCTAAGATATTGTAGAGTGACGGACAGGAACATACAACTATGGTGACTACAATGAAGAAAATGATTATAAAATAATTGTAACTAGTAGTGGTAGTGGTCGTAATAACACTAGTGTTTCACTGGATGCCTACTGTAGTTTGTCAGACATCAGGACAAGTATGTTTTGTATTATGCAGGATGTGTGTTATTTCTAATCCTCAAACAACCCTGAGAGGTTTTCTAATCTTTAGATGAAGAAAAGGAGACTTGGGGTGGTTAAATTACTTGTCCAAAGGCCCACGGTGGGCACATGGGATAGTCTATCTTATTTCAATGGCAAGTGGCCTTTTTACTCTTTCCAAGTCGCCTCTATATTTAATTTCATGTGATAAGAAAAGCCAGAAGGGTTTAAGTTTTAAATTCATTCAAAAAAATTTTAAAGCAGTCTCACTTCTCTTAAATTTCATGGGAAAGTCACAGAGCCAATAAATTTCAAAACGTGAAATCGCATGTTGGAAGCTAAGGCCACCTTCCAATAGACTGAGGGTTTTTTTCCCCCCTGCAATCACGACAGGCTAAAAATAGAACATTTAATATTATCTCAGCTACATTGTTGAAGATATTTACTTTCCACTCACTTCTTTTTTCTTATAAGCTCCAGGAGTGTCATGGCTAATATAAAGAAGGCAATATTCCAAAAGTTTACATCAATTTGAAACTCCATTTCCTTCTCCTGTACAATTTTTCCTTCTACTGGGGAAAGAACTGAGTTGATTTCCTTGATTTCATGGATTTGGAGATCTGTTATGTGCATGTGTTTGTGTGTGTGTGTGTGTGTGTGTGTGTGTGTGTGTGTGTGTGTGTTAAAACCAGAAAAGGAGGAAGGACTTTTATACATTTATAATATCTATATGAACTTGAAATAAATGATCATCCACATTTTATCAAAGGCAGAATGAGCCTGAATATAATAAGAGAAGATTATTAACTCAGTTACCTAGTCAACATTTTTTAATTAATTCATTGTCCCAAGGATCATTTTGCGTTTTGTCACCTTGGTTCACCAGTATAATAATAGACTTGCTAATCTCCAAGTCTTGATGAGATGCTCAGTTTCTAGATAAGCCAGGGACCCTAAGCAATACAACACTTAAAGAGGAAGAATTGGCAGGGAGAGGGGATTCTCTAACACTTGTCTTACTAAAATAAAAATATTGACCATGAGATCATTAATTTGATTTTGTGCTTGAAAATATATATGTGGCTGGGTGTGGTGGCTCAAGCCTGTAACTCAGCACTTTGGGAGGCTGAGGTGAGCGAATTTCCTGAGCCCATGGGTTCAAGAACAGCCTAGGCAATTTGGCGAGACCTCATCTCTACAATAAATCAAAAAAATTAGCCAGGTGTGGTAGCGTACCTGTACTACTGGCTACTTGGAAGAATGAGGTGGAAGGATCGCCTGAGCCCAGCAGGTCGACGCTGGGGTGGCAGTGAGCATGCGTGCCACTGCACTCCAGCCTGGGTAATGGAGTGAGACTACAATTCAAAAAAAAAAAAAAAGGAAAGAAAATATACATGTTTAATATCTAAAACTGGTATGGAAAGTGAAGAACTGAAGTCTATTAAACACTTTTATTAATTGTTTACTATGTTCCAGACATTCTTCTAAGTGCTTGTCATACATTTGTTTCTGTTGAATCCTAACAACACCTTGAATAGTTATATCATCATTTCTACTTTATATGTGTGTATATAAATATAAACTGAGTCACACAGAAGTGTTGAATTATTTATCCAAAGTTACCTTAGTTTGAATTCAGGAAAGGTTAAATTGGGATTTGAACCCAGATATTTAAACCCTAAAACCTCTACTTCTAACACTCTTCCATGCTGAAAGTATCCATGGAGTGGGAGAAATTTCAGGTCTAGTACTGACCCTAACTCCAGTCTTTCTCCTTGTGCAGCACTAGTACAGCACTAGTGAGGGTGCCCCAATCTAAAACATGCACACCTTTAGACCCTGCATTCACACCTTTAGACCCTGACCTCCATGAATACCCCTGTCAGCATCTTGCCATATGGTCATTGGCATGGCATTCTGACTCTACTAGAAACCTAGGATGATGGAATTATCTCCAAAATTTATGGTTTTCCTTCACTTTCTCCTTTCAATAACATTTAATGGAATTAAATATCTCTGACTAAATGAGGCCTGATTGAGAAAAAGCTGCATGCTGAGCTTGGAGCCACTGGTAATGGAGACCTCTCCCTTTCATAGCTCAGAAACGCTGGCAGCTGCATCTCACCATGGAAAACTGGCCATCCTCAATGACTTTTCTCACATAATGTAATCACACTAGAACATGGACAAATCCAGGAAGCAGGTGGTATGCTTTAAACCTGAGGTGATTCTACCACATTACCTTCCCTTCTGCAAGTCATCTTCTCCTCACCCCAAGCCACTGGGAATAATAGTCTTCAAAACAAAACAAAACAAAAACCTGGTTTAATTTTTTTCCCTCACAAATCAAAAAGGAAGCTTCTGAAGGCCTTCTACTTATTTTAGCCTTTGACAACAATTTTAACATCCTTTTGAAGCTTTTGTGTGCCATTTCTTTTAAACAGCTATCCACCAGAAGTGGACCCATCTCACCACTAACTGAAGAAGACTTACCTATGGCACATTCACACCAGTCATGTTGCATCGAAGACCTGCAAAGACATTACAAGATGGCTTAGTCAAGTCTGTGGTGCCTTTATAGCCATGAGTGAAAAAGGCCAGAGAAGCACAAACTATCACTTATAATTTAGCAGCATTATTTTTTTTTGAACACCTCTGCTCTCCTAGGTCTGTCTTACATCTATCCGTCTTGGCATTTTGAACAAAAGTTGCTTTCCTCCAGTTCTCTTTCTGTTTTCCACTAGGGCATATATATCTGGGTGCTGTGTAACTCAACCCAATCAATAGAAGAAGCAAAAACAGCCCTGGTGGATGGTTGATGCAAAGCTGAGGTCCAAGGTTGTAGACTGCTTTTTGACAATTGCTGCAGTTCTTTTGGTACCTAGCTAATGATCAGAGTAGGGACATCCTTGTAAGATATGAGAATGTCCTACTTGTTTTAATTTTCCCTGCTACCAACTACCTAGTCAGGAAAACTGTGGATGAAATCTCTTTCAATTGTGTATGCTTTAATTAGCTATACTTTGTACATCTAGGACTGGCAACATAATTGTTACAACTCAGAATAAGATTAAAATGTGCAGCCCTTTTTTAAAAATTATTAAGAATTTCATTTGTAAGGTGGCAACATTGGTGCATTTAACCAAGCACAGGTTGCATGCCCATGAAACTGCCGTGTATACATCTCTCTCCCTTGCTGAGGGTTCTTAGTCTAGGGATCATATGTAGGGACATTCCTGTCGTTAGAGAACATACCTTGCATGATAGTGCACATTTCTGATGATGGCCTATCATGCCAGACACACGAGAGAGAAGAGGAATATCATTACAACTGCATTCAGAGATATTTCAATCGCTGCTGATTGCTACTTCTCCTTAAAGCGCAGCAATTTACCGTGCAGATCCTGTTGTGGTGGGAACGTCATCCACTGCTATTTCCTACCTCTGTCTACCTCTTTCTCCTCCTTGCAACGTTTCCTTTATTCTTTTTCTTCTGTTTTGGTTTGGTTAATAGTGCTTTGGGAAAAGATTACTTCCTTTACATTTTTACATCTCTGTTTTTATTCTGAAACAAATCTCCTTGCTTCATTTTCCTTTGTTGGTCCTCTGCAAAATAGCAGCAATATATTATACAATTAATTGGTACAATTTATGGACTCAAAGAATTGACCCTTTCCTCTGAACTTCAAGTTGAATGTGTGTGTGTGTGTGTGTGTGTGTGTGTGTGTGTGTGTGTGTGTGTGTGTTTATGTCTACATCCAAACACATTTTGCAAATTGTAAATAAACTAGAACAAATTTGTTTGGTTTATAAACACATGGCTTTGAAATTTATTGAAATTTCTAAAAATGCAATGCACATGAAACAGGAAAAAAGATAAAAAAATAAAATGGAAACAAAAAAGATTTTAAAACACATTATGTTCCTCTTCAAACAAATCGCTTATTTTAAAGCAAATTAAGTCAAATTGCTTTAAAATTCTAAAAGAATCAGTCCATAAATAAGGTCTTGGGTTCTCTCAAAATCACCAGCATTTTAATGTCAGCTGGAACCAGAGGCCCTGCTCTGAGGTGCCTTTGATGCAGCATCCCTGCCTTTGGAGACCTAAAAAAGAAATTACCCAATTAAGATGTAATAGCCCTCCAGCTTTCCCTGACTGTGAATGAGAGGAGGCATATTTACAATCACAGTGCGCCATAAAATTTTATCCAGTTATATCAAATCAGCAGGACTAAATTAGCCAACACTGTCCTGATGGAGAGAACCCTGTGTGCTCATGCAGGCAAGGGTAGCAGGAATTGGGACCATATGGGGTTGACAGAGAGATTTAGGGAGATGTTCCCAGGACATGGGGTTGGGAAAAAGAGATATTGGGATGTTATGGTGATATTGAGTTTATCCAACATGGTTATCATATGTCCCCAAAGAGTTCCACTAATCAAAAGTAAATATCAAAAATAAAAAAGTATCATCTAGGTGTCATGGGAATTTCTGAATTTTCTAATAAAATTAACACATACTAATTTTTAAAGGTTCATATTGTGTTGAGTTGTTCCAAGGTAATGGGTTTTAATTACCTTTTAATTCTATAATGCTTACCTAGAGAATTCCATTTTTTCAAAACATGGCAATTCTTTTTGCTTATAAAGGCTACAGGACTAGCATTGCCCATCTAAGCAGTCTTCTATTCCTCTGAAGGTCATGGATGGTGTGTACAGGTGGCCTCTAAATGATTCCTCAGAACCCTTTTCTCATTCTTCTGTCTCCTCTTCTGGCTTAACAAGAGCAGAGCAATGGTCATTGAAACAACTCCACGCCTGTAAAATGAAGACTTTCTGTCTTTTGCTTTTGAAGAAAACAGGAGCACAGTTTGGTAAGAAGATGAGGCACTCATAAGTCCATGCCATCCACCATCTCCTTCCATTCACTGTTCAGAAAGATACAGAGGAAGCCTCATCCTGGCAAGACAAACAGAATCACCAGTAACTGAAAGGTGAAGGGAGAAGTTTGACCAGAGGATTGTGTCCCCACGGGTGCATAATGAGTGTGTCTGTGTATATGTCGGGGAAGAAGAGATTGTGGAAGAAAAAAGAAACGCATGTGAACGGCACAAGCGGCCGCTCAAACACACACTGCAGGGGCGTCAACTCTTCTGAAAAATGGCTTGTGTTTTAAAATCTGCATTTTAAAATTAAGATTCTCTAAACCTCCGTTGCCCATCACAGTAGCCACACTAACCACATGTGGCTACGGAATGCTCAAATACAGCTGGTCCAAAAGGAAATGTGCTACAGTATGAAATACACACCAGATTTTCAGGACTTAACATGAGAAAGGGAAAGTAAAATGTTTTCTTAATCATGTTTACATTGATTCCATGTTGAAATGATAATATTTTAGACATATTGGATTAAATAGAATATATTTTAAAAATTAATCCCATCTGTTTTTAGTGCATTTTAATGAAGCTATGAGAAAAATTTAAATGACATGCGTGGCTTGCATTATTTTCTGTCGGTCAGAGCTTCTCTCAGTATTTCAGTCCCTGATGTGTGTGCGGGTAGGAGGGTGAGTGTTGGAGGAAGGCTGTGTATCCTTGTCCACATATGTACAATTCTTTGATCTTAGCATCCTGTCCTAATCACCCCAAAACTTCTCACTCGATTACCCCCAGCCCAGGAAGATATGACACATCCCAGAAAGGACTATCTACGGTTGTCAGTTTCTCCATGTCCTGTAATCCTGCAAAGGAAATATATTTACTAGGCACTTACGCCTGGCAGCTCTCTTATCTTTCTTAAAATATGGGTGAGGAACTGGTTCTGTGATTGAGCACAAAATGAGAGCCGCTCTTTCACGCCATCTTCCAAGCAGGTGGTATTATGCGCCAGGCTATTTATGCAGCAAATCCAGAGCCCAAACAGGAAGAGAGAGAAAGAGAGAGAGAGAGAGAATCTTTACTAAAAATCTTTGATTTCTTCAGAAGCATACAGAGCAGAAAAAGACATTTGGTGTCAGCTGTAGTTCATTATTGACATTCTCTGTAATTAAAATTATTTTTAAAGATAAAAAGTGATATTAATAGTATCCTCTTGTATTTGTGTGGCTCTTTATAATTTAAAAAGCATATATTCGGCTGTCATCTGCTTCTTTATGAGGACTCTGTGACTTAGATGGTTTTATTCTCATTTTACCAACAAGGAAACAGAAGCTGCATGGTTGGTTACTGAAGAATGTATATAGTTAGTGGCAAGCAAGAAGCTGAACTTTGCTTTCAAAACTATGATTTTTATAGGATTTTCCCCTCAGTTCCTCTTATACTTATGGCTTGGGTAGTCTCACCTAAAGGTATTTTAAGGTGTTCGCTCCTTCAAACTCTGTAAGATTCATAAGGACCAATAAACTCTTGGGAGAAGGTAAGCCCCTTGTCATAGACATATCATTTGAAGTCAGTTGGCTTCACCCATGACTGTGGATGTGATATGTGATATGGGTTTGATTACCAGAATGGGCTAATTGTGAAAAAACTGCAAGCATCAGAATTGCCTACAAGACTTGTTAAAACACAGATCTCTGGGTCCCACCTCCACAGCTTCTGATTCTATAGGTCTGGAGTGGGCCTAATAATTTGCATTTCTAACTAATTCCCAGTCGGTGCTGCTGCCACTGCTCCAGGGGCCACACTTTGAAAACCACTGATTTAGGAGGTAAATTACACGGCAGGAATTTGCAGGGACATCACACGTAGGTGCTGTGACAGCAAGTCAATGAAAATGATGCTTAGAAGCTGAGTTGGGTTTTCTTCAATGACTTTTTGGGACTGGGATACCCTATATAAGTGCATTTCTGGGATACAGGCAATTTAAGAAATTAGAACAGGAAACAGTAGAAGGTGGAGGACAGTAGGGGAGAAAAAGAAAGTCATAGAAAGATGGAGAAAGACAGAGACAGAGAGAGGGATACAGAGATAGTCGATGATTTAAGACAAAGAACTTTCCGCAGCCAACTTACCAGAGAAGACTACAAGAGCAAATCAATATCACAGTTTCCTGTTGTATACATATTAAGAGTAATCAACAATAAAAAGGTCATTAGTTAGCTATTTAAATGTTTGCAATGTTTCTCCTATGAAGGGAATGATCATTTATCATCATGGTCGAAGACATTTAAAAAGTCTAAATACAGAGTTATCCAAATTGGCAGGCAGAATCTCTTGCCTCTCTAAACTGTGATCAAGTAATAGGGCTTCAAAACAGTTTTTTTTTTTTTTTTTCTCCCCTTCATTTTTTAAAATATCAAATTCTGAAAGAGGATTGCTGTTCAGGCAATACAATTAACTAAAGATAGTTTTCCTATGACATAAATGTTAATTAAATAGATCACTCAACTGTTCCCACTCTCACCCCACTGGGCAGGGCAAGGGAGCACTACCCATTCTTTTGAAACATTGTGTCTGTTTATTTGTTCCTCACTCTTTCTCATTTGTTTTATCTATGCAATTATAAGAAAAAAAGTTGTGGAATGACAAGTATTATTTAGCAATGGTCAAAAATTAAATTACCCAAAGTATATTAACAAAAACCCTTACTTTAAGAAAATCACTCTCTTATTTCAATTGTGGGACAAATGAAATTTTCAACCAAATGGTTTTTGAGGCATTAAGTTGTTCCTAGTGACAAAGTGAAACAGTGTGATAATTATAAAGCAGCATGTCCCTTCAGAGAGTAATTTTCCTTTTAAAAAGGAGCAAGGAGCCAGTTTTTACAGGAAGGGCCTTCTGATTCGGTGGTTGTGAGCATGGCAGTAAAGTGATATCTGGCTCTGGATTGTTACCAATACATACCTGAATACCCATTGCACACACTTGCACGGTCTCAGCACAATTTTGGAATAGGCCTCCTGCTCAGTTAAAAGTTGGAAGGAGAGCAGCCGTAGAAAGCGATGGCTTGCACATTTTTTTTTATGGGTAAAATTTATAGAGTAATGTATCTACTTTTAGCATGACTATTGTTAAACCTGGAGATCAAGCAAAGTGACACTGAGTATATTGCTTTATCAATTGGATTCGTTCGAGTGAAAAATGCTGATCAGGCCATGTCTATCCCTTGGGTGCAGAAACCCTACTTCAACTCTAGAATGGTCGATACATAAAAGTCAAATTCATTATAATTTGTAGCTTTTTTTTTTTCTTGAAGAAGCACGCAGTTCTCAGTACATCAATATCAACTCTTAAATCCACATCGGATGGAGAGGGTACAGCACAGTAATTCAATCTCTTTACACTTAATATGGTCAGGAAGAGAGAATGAAAACAGCCTCTTGTAAAATGATGGAAAAAACAGGATGCAATCACTCTGATGGAGCAGTGCAAAGGAGTCATTTTACACCATCCGTTACCAGGGCAACAAAATACAGTAAGCCCTATACATCTAACAGGTGACATTTTAGCTAAGAAATTGCTTCTTTGGTATTTTTTCTGTCTATGAAAAACAATGTTACCAGCGTTTTCACTTGTCATGTACTATAGGGCAACATATTCCTGCTGACAGACCATAATGGAAAAATAGAGGAGTTAAATAGTATTACAGTCTAACTTTTTGGATACATGTTAATATGCTCTTTAAAGATATTTCAGACACTTTCCAACACCCTGGAGATTCAAAGGACTAGAAATCTCTGCATACATTCATGCATGCTGCTTGATTTTTAGATAAGGAGATAGTACTTAACTGTGTTTCCAGAATGTGGTGTAAAGTCCTAGATGTACTTGAAAGAAAAGTAATTAATATAATTGTCTCTTGTCATGAGGTCCACTAGCTTTGCAAACTCAACATTATGTTATACTTATAGGTCTTTCTTAAGGAAAAAGAAAAGCAAGAATATGTTTTTATAGTAGAATAGTCTTTTCTTTCCAGTGAACCTCAAAAGTAATCAGGTATCGAGAAGATAGGAAATGAAGAAATGAAGTTTTTCAAGAAACCATTAAACAACTTTACAGAATGCAATGTCATTGTTTTCTTAAGTACCTGGAGAAGATGATCATCACCCCCTTCAAAATTCATGCATTGTGATTGTAATTAATTAAAATATCATGTTAGTATCTCCCTTTGAATTTTGTTTTATTGCCCACGTGAGGATTTTATTAGTGTCTCAAAGCTACTCTAATTCTTCTAGGCTTAGATTCCAAAGGAAAGTATTCAAATCCGTGACTGGATCACCATTTTGCCTTCTCATGATGTTCTGTACAAGAATAGAATTTGAGAACTAGGATAGAGTTTAGTGAATGATTGGTCTAAACTTTCCTCTTTATAGATCAATAAACTGATGTCTAAGGAGGCCAGAGAGGGATATAAATGGAACTAAAACCCAAATTCCCTAATGCTGGGACCACTGCTCTCTTAATTATTGTGATTAATTGCAATGACTGCATTAAATAATTTCTGTTACTTAAATATCATTCAAATGTTTCTTGAGCACCTGCTATATTCCAGACCTCCTGAGATATAAGTAAAGCACAATCACAGCCTACCAGACGTCCATAATTGGGTGGGAGTGACAGTTATAAATACAACCAGCTAAGTGCTCTGATGAAGATATATTCAAAGCATGATGGGAGACAAAGGGGGGAAACCTCTTGTTCAAAGCAAAGGCTATATGTTAATCATAACAATATGTCAGTCATCATAACTAAACTCCCTGATTATTGGGCTCAAATGGGGAAAGGGATATAATTTACCACATCTGGGTCAAGGGTCAGAAACATCTTTTTTTAAATGTGTAGTGTGCAAAAAATACGTAATATAAACTTTGCCGTCTAAACCATTCTTAAGTGTACAGTTCCTTAGTGTTAAGTATATTCACAGTGTTGTGAAACAGATCTCCAGAACTTTTTCATCTTGCAAATCTGAAACCCGATACCCATTAAACAATAACTCCCCTACCCTTCCAATTCCCCCTTGCCCCTGGCAGCCACCATTCTACCTTCTGTTTCTGTGAATTCAACTACTTCGGATACTTCATAAAAGTGAAATCATACAGTATTTGTCTTTTTATGATTGGCTTATTTCACTTAGCACAATGGCCTCAAGTTTCATCTTTGTTGTAGCATATGACAGAGTTTTCTTCCTTTTTAAGGTGAAATAGCATTCCAATTGTATGTATATACCACCTTTTGTTTTTCCATTTGTCCATTCATGGATAATTGTCTCGCTTCTTTCTACCTCTTGGTTATCGTGAATAGTTCTGCTATGAACATTGATGTGTAAAGGGATGAGGAATATCATATCAAGGAGAGAGTCCAGTTATGGCAAAGAGAAACCCCCAAAATAAGGGGATAATGAAGAAAATTTTAAAAGTGTGTGTGTGTGTTTGTGTGTGTGGGGTGTATGTGTGTGTGTGTGTGTGTGTGTGTAGGTAGGTAGGTAGATACATAGGTAATATAAAATGCCAAGGCAATTGCTTTAAAAACAGTTTTCTGACTTAAAATTTGAGATAAACAAAATACCTGAACTGCACCACTTATGGTTCCATCAAATAAAAGTAAGTACCAAAATATACAGGCGGTGCCATGGGATGCCAAAAAATGTATAGACATTTGCAACCATCATACTTAAAATGTGTATACTCTTTTGACCACCCCATATTAAAGCAGAAACATTCAGTACAATAATATGTAACAGATTGAAAAAAGAAAAAAAAGTGTTTTTGTGGCTATGTTAAGTACTAAAGACTCAAAAAAGGCCAAGAAGTAGTAAAATAATGAGACAATGTAAAAAGCAAGGAAGCTGTGACCTAATGGGAATGGGGGAAGAGAAAAGAAGCATTTTAGATGAAACTACAAACCAGTTTTGCCTTCCGTAGGCATTGTTAGAAATCACCAGTCCTACCTGCTGAACATGATGTGACTTGGGAACGACGGGTTATTATATGGAGGATTAGCAATAGGACAGATATGCGTGTACGTGTGTGTGTGTGTGTGTGTGTGTGTGTGTGTGTGTGTGCACGTGCGAGTGTTTGTATAAAGCAGGAGGAAAAAAAGTCAGTGAAATCAATACTGCGTTAGGAACTTGGAATCATATAGAGGAGAGCGAGTGAGTGAGAGACACAGAGAGACAGAGAAAGAGAGATTTATAGTTTTAGCAGAAACCTGAGCAGCAGCTACACAAGATTACAAATGAAAGCAGAAACAAAAAGGCCTAATTAGACAAGGATGCAAATTTCTTTTTAAAGATTAGAAATAATTAAATACAAAGAGGGAATTATACTCTTTTTGCGGAATATTTTATGCTATGCTTCTATCATTGTCTGTAATGTTCTTTTCCATTTCACGTGTGCTTGTTTTAAGTGGCTAACCTAATATGAAAAGTCTTCCCTGTGTGGTGGAAAGCAGACTATAAAGATTTCTGTGTTGACAGTACACATGGTTAATGATTTCTGCCGCCTGGGTTCTAAGGGGTACATGGAGGCATAGTAGCTCTAGGGTCAGTCCATGTCCTGTTTAGAATCGCACGTTGTTACAGAAGACTAGCAGAATTGATGAGCACTTGGATAAGCTCCAGAAAAATGTGCTGAGTTAAAAGAAATACATAATACAGTATGGCAAGTAAATGCAAAGTGATTATTTCCCCCCAGGGTTGTAAACATGAGTCCAGGAGACAAGGATTTGTGTTTTCTAAAATTTAAACCATGCTAGTTTTTTACTTTTTATTTCCAACACCTGATTTAGAAGACTTGAGTAACTTTACATTTTGAGTTTAAAAACTTGATTTCATTAAAATGAATTATTTGTTACAAAAACAAAGTAACCTAAGACAACAATAAAAATATCTTGAGAGTTTTTCCTTAAATAAGGGTAGAAATAGTTAAATGCTAAAATGCCAAAATGGTTGCTAACATGTAACAATTATATCTAAAACTTTTTAAAAATTAAAACATACGACCTTTATATATTACAATGAATTTTTTGTAAATATTACTTGTCATGCCTGTAACATCCCATTAACTGGGCTAATTGTATTTTTAAAATCTATACTCTATTATTGACTGCTTATATTTATTTTTCATATTTCTCCTATTAAAAATAATTCTGTAGCTAGGTGTGAGGTTTATTCTACTTTGATTTTTTTGATAGCAAATGGAAGCTATTAATTGCATACTGTTAAATCTATCAATACTCTCATTTGTGATGTCCTCTCTTGCTTTTAAACTCGGAAAGTTCTCTGCCTTTTTTGGAACTATGATGAAAATTCACTACCTTTTCTTTTTATTTTTGTTTTAATATGTTAAGTTTTTAAAATTTCTCTCTAATAAACCTATAAGTTTTCATGTATCCTGAGGTATCTATTTAAATAATGCTTTTTCCCCAAAATATATAATCAATTTTCCCTATTGATTATATATATATATATGATACCGGCACAGCTTTGGGTCTTTTTCTGGTAAAACAGCCACTTCTGGATAACCAGCAATCTATTAAAAATATTAGTAGAAGGAAATTCTTAGTGTGATAACATGGCTTTATGTGTTAAACTCAGAACTTTACTAAATGAGAATTGTGATGATCAGTCATTTAGGTTTTGTTTTTTTTTTAATCGGAATTTTTCTGAGTAAGCATTAATTTATGAACCTCAATTTATATTTTTAAATTCTAGTGATAAGCAGCACCTTGAATCTTTTTAAATTTATTTTTATTTCTTTGAAATGCACTTCATTCACAATCCTCTCAAGGTTCTCATGAGAAATTGTAGATACAGTATTAATCACATATATTCTGAATATAAGAATGCTACAGAAAATAAAAAATATAAAATAACCACAGTAGAATCTGTCATGAAAAGTCAATAAACATAACCACTGTTAATTTGAACACAAGATGGCTAATATAGCAGAGAAAGTAGGGTGTCAGTTTCTTAAGTGAAAGCTGAGAGAAAGGTAGAAAGCGCTGTAGTCAGAAAGCAAGATAATGAAAAGAGAAGAGAGAAATCACAGAATTAAATGCAACTTTTGAAAATTTTATAAAAGTCTGATCATTGATTTTCTGACTTTTTTATTTTGTGGGGAGGGAAAGTCATCAATATTCATGGAGAAAAAAATGAGAGCAAAATTTGTAGTTTGCAATCTGTAAATCTGAAATATATACAAGTAAAATGCTGTGCTGCAAAAGTATATTTTCATGTTGACATTTTTAATTTTAGTAAAATATATGAAGAATAAAGACTTTACTTTTAAATTTAACAACAATTAGTCATATCATATAAAGAATAAATGATGACTATTTAAAATCTGACCAACATTTATTTCCTTTCCTATTCCACTTTCTTTTCTGTATAATTTCAACAACTTTTAAAAATCGCTACACAGTACATTATAAGTAGACATAACTTAATCCCTGGTGACTCCTTAATACTAGTCACCAGTAAAGTAATATGTCCCTGAACACTAGTGTCCCCAACACTATTGCCATTTACCTCCTTCTAATCATCCTATATTATGCTAATGGCGTGATCTTGTGATTTGCTTATCAGTCACTATTCCATTTATTTTACAGGATAAAGTCAAAATTACTTTATGTGCAAACTAACTATTCTCTACCTTTTCACTTTGATCTCCAGTTCCTGGAAATCTCATGTTTGATGAACAGGAATTTTTAATTTTGAGCCTTCATCTTTCTACTTGGACTGCTGTTTTGCAAACCTATGCTCCTGGAGAATTGCTGATGAGATGTAAAATTCGTTTAAAAGTCATCTAATAGTGTATTAGAAATAGACATAAGCAAAGGAAAACCGACCTTGCCAAATAAACTGAACCCAAAGTACAAGGACAGTGAAAAAAGAGTCAAGTCAGCTTAACCCCAACTGGCATTTACAAGATTAACAATATGGTTTGCAATGCACTTGGAAGGAAACCAACCAGCTTTAAGATAATTAAGTGCTACCATAAAGGAAGGACTATGCAGGTGCCAAATAAGGTTGTCTGGTACATCAAATCCCTTCCTATCTTATAATTCCATAAAAACAATGAAGAACTTGAAGAATTATGGCCCTAATAGTGTTTGTGATACTCTAATTCTGGCTAAAGGAAGACACAGACAGAAACCTAGATGGAGCAGAGAGAGCAGACAACACAAGTGATAACTGTTTGTTTCATTTTAGTATGTAAATCCAAGAAATTCTTGAATATTTAAGACTTTTTTTGCTCTTCCTTTGACTCTTGTCAAGTTAATACAGGCAATAAATCCTATAGCTGCCCATGCACAGTATCTTGCCTTTTCTTCTAAAAAGGTACTATAGACAGGAAAGAAAGAGCTTGTTCTTCTGATCTGAGAAATGACAAGAGATCTTGCAGGTATGCCCTTATCAATGCCCAGAAGTGTTCGGTCCACCCAACAGATAAGCATGATAAAGTCAACCCTGACCACTTAACCCTTTAGGGCTAACTTGAAAGTCATTTCTTCTCTGGTGTTTTCCAACTTGTTCTTGATTTCTCCAGAGAGTTAATTACTTCTTAAATTTGTCTGCAGCACTTTATACAAACCCACAACACAATTAAATTTAACTTTTGAAAATTTTATAAAAGTTTGATAATTGATTTGCTGACTTTTTTTATTTGTGGGGAGGGGAAGGCATCGATATTCATGGAAGAAAAAAATGAGAGCAAAAGTTTGTAGCTTACAATCTGTAAATCTGTGCAAACAAAAACAAAACAAACAAACACAGCTGTTTGAATTCATTAAGGTTAGGGGTCTAGAGTTTTGTCTCTTATACTTCCAAAGCCTTGAGTACAGTCTACATCAGAAAACTGTATTTAAATGGATTGTTAAACAAGCTGTGAAGCCATACATTTCATTTTTAAAATTTTTATTATAAAAATGTGGGGTACAATTCAGGGTTAGGTATACAAACGTTGATTTTGCAGGTACCCTTGCTGATGAAGTGTGCCTCTCCCTCCCCTAGCAGTTTCCCTCAACTGCCAATCCCTTTCTTATAGTATTATAATTGTTCAAAGTCTGCTGGTGAGTGAGAACATATGGTACTCTGTTCTTTGTTTCTGTGATAGATCACTGAGTATGATAGACTCTAAATCCATCCAAGTTGTTGTGAAGTCCATATGTTTGTCCTTCTTTATGGCTGCAAAATGTTCCATTGTTCATATGTACCACATCCTTTTAATCCAGTCTAGCCTCAATGGACAACATGGTTGGTTCTATGTTTTTGCTATTGTGAATAGAGCTGCAATAAACATATGTATGCAGGTATCTTTTTTGTAGAATGATTTGAGTTCTGCAAAAATTCCCAATAGGGGAATTGCCAGGTCATATGTAAGGTCAATTTCTAGTTCTTTCAGAAACTACCACACTGTCTTCCAAAGAGGTTGCACTAGTTTGCATTCCCACCAGCAGTGTAGAAGTATTCCTTTTTCTCTGCATCCTCGCCAGCATCTGTTGCTGTTTGTTTTCTTAATGATGGCCATTCTTACTCGAGTTAGGTGGTATCTCAATGTGGTTTTGATTTGTATTTCTCTGATGATTTTTGAGGCTGAGCACTTTTTCATGTGTCTGTTGAAGCCACATATTACTAAGTCACATTCAATCCTCTTTATCCTTCAAGTTTACTTCAATGGTTTCATGAAAACTGCTTTTGCACTACAGCCTGTGACCAATGACCTTCTTTGTCTGAACTCTCACTGAATTTATTCTTAGTATCTTATAGTTTACACTTGAATGATTGCTCACATATTCATTCTCATTTTCTTGGTAGATAATTGGATTCTTGAGGATGGAAATAGCATTTTATCCAAAGTGTCCAGCACAATACTGATATCTGAGAAATATTTAATAAATACTTATATTTTTAGATCAATATCCTGGCTTTCACCCAATATACTAATATCCAACACATTGCATTTTATGATAATGGTAACAATAAAAAACCTATATGTTAGAGTCAGATGTAATGAAATTCTGAATTGCTTCTTATCCTGGCATCCTGGTTAAGAGCATCATTCTAGAATCAGGTTGACATACATGTGAAGCACATCTCTACCCCTTACTACCAATGTGATCTTGAATTTAATATCTTTAAATATCATTATTCTCAGGTATAAAATGAAGACAATAAAAGTCACTACAACATAGGGATAAATTGAGATAATGTATATAACACAGCACAATGTCTAGCACGTAAGTGCTTCATGGAAGATAAATATTGTTTATCATTATTACTATTATAACAATTTTAAGAAAAATAGTCCATGAGCCCTGGAACTTTAAGCACATATTTAAATTGCTTGCAATGTTTTTCATTTAAAATCACTCCCCTCCACCCCAGGAAAACATGCATAAGGGAGGCTATTGAAAATATGTCTTTTTATTTTTAAATTGTTTTTTAAAATTACATAGGGCAGGCCGATCTTGGTGGCTCAGCCTGTAATCCCAGCACTTTGGGAGGCCGAGGCAAATGGATTGCCTGAGCCCACGGGTTTGAGACCAGTCCAGGCAACTTGGCGAGACCTCATCTATACAATAAAATAAAAAATAGCCTGGTGTGGTAGCGAGTGTCTGTAGTTCTGGTTACTCGGAAGACTGAGGGAGGAGGATCACTGGAGCCCAGAAGGTCAACGCTGGGGTGACCGTGAGTGAGCGTGCCACTACACTCCAGCCTGGGTGAAGGAGTTAGACTCCAACTCAAAAAAAAAAAAAAAATTACATAGGGCAACCCCCTCGGGTCCTCTCCCACTGTGGGAGCTTTTCTGTTCCCTCAATAAATCCTGCTTTCAAAAAAAAATTACATAAAGAGAGAAACATTCCATTTTAACTTCATTTTTTTTTTTTTGAGTTGGAGTCTCACTCTGTCGCCCAGACTGGAGTGCAGTGGCCACTCCCGGCCACTACAGCCTCGACCTGCTGGGCTCCGGTGATCCTCTTACCCTTCCCTAGCCCCATCCCCTACTTGACAGTCAGTAATAGTCTTGAAAATTACAGTCCACATTTCTGATACCTGTTCTCAGGGAGCAAAAGGACATCATTGACAAAGAAATGCTCATAGTACATCAGTCTGCTGACTCCCTAGAAGATTTGCTCATATGACTTGTTTTTATCTTGGCTAAATCAGAACTCAACAAAATAAAATCACTATCCTTTGGGCACTTGTCCAAAACATTTATAGTTAAATATTTTAGTGACTGCTACTTGAGGCAAAGGATAGTTGTTGGAACAAGCAGTAGACTAACCAAGAAACTTAGTAGGGAAAGCTAAAGAAGGAGATACTCTAAGGAATGAAGGCTTTGAAAAGCTATAACATATCCCCAGGAATCTGGGGCTGTTCACATTCACAATAAATGCCTGAAAAGGCCCCAGACTCTTACCTCTGACTGATTTTGGGTCTATGCACAAACAGAAGTAAAGGTTAATAAAAAGTTGTAAACCACTAGGCTTATTGTTAAACAAATGCTCTAAAATACACTCAGCCTCTCTGCAACGACTCAAAGACTGTCTTTTTTATTTTTTCCCATTTTTTCATTCTAAGTATTTAAGAAAATCTCTATCCAAACATTAGTTGACAGTTAAGCTAGTGAAACAGTTACTTTAGTGGCCATGCACACCAAAAACACACAGAGTTTACGAAAGTAGTTTAGAAACATCATTAAACTAACAAATAAGAACTACAACATGCAGCAGCAACAAACCCCAGGGCAGGAAATCTGATTTCCAGAGTTACCACATTAAAATATTAAAAATGTTCAGTTTTAAATAAAAATTATGAGGCATGTTAAGAAACCAGAAAATATGGTCCATACACAGAAAAAGAAGCTACAGTTCTCCAATGTACATTCACACCAGCAGTACAGAAGAGTTCATGTTTCTCTGCACCCTTGCCAACACGGGACACCCTTTTCCAATAGGATATTTTAATATGGTATCTTGTGATTATTGTTTACAGTTTTCTAGTGACTAATGAGATTGAGCATTTTTCTATATTTATTTGCAATTTGGTTTTCTACTTAAGTATATCCCTTGTTTCTATTCTTTTTCAGTTGTATCTTGACTTGTAGGAATTCTTAAGCATTGAAAATACTAATTATTTATGGGTTATTTAGATTATCTCAGTTCTTTCCCTTCCTTCCTTCCTTCCACCAATTCCTTTTTCGTTTTGTTTAGATTGATTTTGTAGAGAATTTTCTAATTTTAATGTAAATAAATGAGTTACGTTTCTTCAAGTTATTAGTGTCTCATTAAAATTTTTTTACTGCAAGGTCATAAATACATTATTTTTTCGTTTTCTTTTATGAGTTGGAGTCTCACTCTGTTGCCCAGGCTGGAGTGCAGTGGCACGCTCACAGCCACCTCAGCATTGACCTGCTGGGTTTCCGCAATCCATCTGCCTCAGCCTTCCAAGTAGCCGGAACTACAGGCGTGGGCTACCACGCCCCCAGTTAATTTTTTGATTTATTGTAGAGAGAGGTCTCACCAAGTTGCCTGGGCTAGTCTCGAATGCGCGGGTTCAGAGAATCCACTTGCCTCAGGCTCCCAAAGTACTGGAATTACAGGCTGAGTCACTGAATCTGGCCACATTATTTTTTCTTAACATTGTCTTCCTTTTTACAAGTTATTGATCCACATGAAATTAACATTAATGTAGTGAGATAGAGATTTAATTTTAGTTAATATTTTCCTTTTGATAACCAATTTTATTATTCCCAATTATGAAACAGCACATCTTCATTCTTACTGATTTTAAGTATATCACTATCATATATCAAGAACTTCTATATGTTTGAGTCTGCTTCTACTCAATCTATTTCATTAGAATATCAATCCCTAAACTCAATACCACATTGCCTTAATTAGTTTTTTAATAATCGTTATAGTTGGGCAATTCTATCCATTTTTTTTATTTTTTATATCCTTTGCAATAGTATTTAAAGTTAATAATCAGTTTAGTAAGTCACATAAAATAACTTGGGAGAATGACTGGGGTGGAATTGAAATTTTAAATAAATTTGTGGATAACTAATATGTTTCTAATATTAGAGCTTTCAGTCCATGAACATGGTATAGTGTTCCATATTTTAAAGTTGTGTTAATGTTGTACCTTTTGTTAGTTGTAGTCTGAAGTACTTCATATTTTTATGCTGTTATAAATGGTTCACATTTCAAAATTAAATTTTCTGTTTTTTAATAGTGTATAGGAATTTAATATTTGTATGTTAATCCTATATCTGGTTTTCTTACTGATCTTGCTAATTATATACAGTCTTTGGCATTCACTGTGAGAACAAACACATTTTCTACAAATATTTATGTTTGCTCTTTCCTTTCTAATCTTTACCCCTTGCATTTCTTTGTCTTGTCTTTTTTATACTGGCAAAGAACTCCATTACAATATTGACTAAAATTAGACATTACAATATTGACTAAAATTAGACATTTGCTTATTTCTGTATTTAAAATGAATTATCTTTAATTGTCATCATTAAATATTTTGACATTGATTTTTTATCATTATTTTTCATCAGATTAAAGAAGTGCTATGGCTTGAATGTGTTCCCTCCAAAATTCAGGTGTTGAAACTTAATGGCCAGTGTGATGGTCATTTTTAAAGAAGTGATTAGGTCATGAAGGTTCATACCTTCATGGATAGGATTAAGTTCCTTATAATAAAAGCTTCATGAAGAGTTCAGTTCTTTGGCCATGTCAGAACACAACTTCCTCTTCTCTTCTAAAAATGCAGCAACACTGAGCCAATCTGGAAGTAGACAGCAACCCTTAACTTAGGCACCAAACCTGCTGACCCTTTGATCTTGAACTTCCAGCCTGCAGAACTGTGAAAAATAAATTTATGTTCTTTATACATTTTCCAGTCTCAGATATGTTATTATAGCAGCACAAACACACTAAGGCAAGAAGTTTCATTTTTATTTCTAGTTTTCTTAAGAGTTCTTTTAAAAATAAAGTGAATAAATGTAGATTTTTCTTTTTTTGAATTGGAGTCTCACTCCGTCACCCTGGCAGGAGTGCAGTGGCATGCATGCTCACGGCCATCTCTGCATCGACCTGCTGGTTCCAGAGATCTTTCCATATCAGCCTTCCAAGCAGCCAGAAGTACAGGCATGCGCTACCACACCTGGCTAATTTTTCATTTATTGTAGAGAAGAGGTCTTGCCAAGTTGCCCAGGCTGGTCTCGAACCCTCAGGCTCAGGCAGTCCACTCGCCTCAGCCTCCCAAAGTGCTGGGATTACAGGCTGAGACACCGAGCCTTGTCATAAATGTAGATTTTTGTCAACTGCCTTTTATTTTCTTGCATCCATTGAAATAATGAGAGAGTCTGACACCTTTATTCTGTTAATGTAGTGAATTATATTAATATTTCTAAGTTAAGCCACTTTGACAATGATACATTTTTAAATACATGGTTTTTTTGGTTTTCTATTACACTGTAGTTTTTTTGTATCTGCATTCATAAGTGAGATTGCCTTATAATTTATCTTTCTCATATTTTCTTGTCTACTATCCACGTTTTAGCATTCCCATAAGTTGAACTGGGAGATAGTATCTCTTTTTCTATTTGTTTCTTTGTTTGCAACAGTTTGTACCATTTTGGGATTATTACTTCCTAAAATGTTTGGTAGACTATTTCAAGTCAAATATTTTTTTTAGCAGGGAGGCATATTTTAAATACTAATTTGATTTGTTTAATGATTATAAGCTTAATCATATTTTCTATTTCTCTTTGAGCCAGTTATTTTATTTTACATTTAGTATAAAATTATTTATAGCATACATTTATTATTTCCTTGTTCTCTGCATTATTTACACTTGCATCTGTCTTTTATCTTTAATGTCCCTCCTTCACATTCTATTGTCTTATACTTTGTGCTAATCATTTTCTCTAACTTTTTGAATTGAATTATTATATTATAAGTCTTTAGCTTTTTCTTTTCAAATAAAATCTTTATGACTATAACCTTATCTCTGAGTTCCACTTTAGTTAAATCCCCTGTTTTGATATGTAATTGTTAACTGGCATTCAGTGTTAAACATATTCTAATATCTATTATAACTTACTTTTGACTAATTGTTATTTAAGATACAATTTTGGGTTTCCAATATTGCCTTTTTTCTTCATCTGCTATAGATTATACATAGCCATTATGTAGCATCACTTTCTTTCTGATAACATTTTATATCTTTTCCTCTATTTTGTTTGATATTAGTGTAACCACCAGGCTTTGTTTTTTGTTAATTATTTACCTGGGATATAATCTTTTCCTTTAATTTTCACCTTTTCTGTGTTCTTATACTTTATGTATGTCTCTCATAAACTAACTACATAAGCAAAAAATTTTTAGACATGTATGTGTTATGCTTTACCTTTTGAAAACATCTGCATTTTAGTTTGTGAGTTAAAAGACATAAATAAATTGATATTTTTATATTTATTTATCATTTTTATTTAGCATTTCCTATATGTCATGTATTTTCTATTCTTTACCTCATTTATAACTTGCCTTTGAGTACTTTTTTATTTCTGATATATTTAAAAAATTGTTTTAACCTAATATCAACTATGGTTTGCAAATTATACAAGATATATCTATTCCTCTAAAAGTAACCTTAAACATTTTAACATACATATTTAACTTAACATCACTGAAATTAGTCAATCCACTTCAATTCTAGACAATACAGGATTCTGAAGTTTTTTCTTCATTCATAGCAGCCTTAAATGATATTTTGTCCAATATTTCAGTTATATCTTGATTAATAACCTTAATCTATATTATTATTTGATTCAGTCAAACTTTATTAGACTTAATGTTTTTCAAGTTCTTTAACAATCATTTTTTCTTGAAACTTTCTTTGTGCATCCACTTTTTCCTGAAATATGTATTTTTGTAATTTCTTTCCCAAGTCTATTATTAATCTTTTCTTTCAGTGTCTGCTTGCCTTAAAATGAATTTTTTGGCCTTATTTTCCCTTTGAAAATGAAGCTGAATATAGAATTTGAATTTTAATCTATTTTCCATGAAGATATTTTGGCAGAATTACATTATTTTCATGCTAGTTCAGTTGAAGTTTAGATGTCTATTTTTTTTTAACTATTGCTCTTTGAGAAAATCTCTTTTTCTTTTGTTACTTTTAAGATTTTCTTTCAGTCTATGATTCTATGATACAAAGCAGATTGAATCTAAGAGTACATTTGCTTTTATTACACTCAGGAATAATTGTAATGTTAAAATATGCTTATTCATGACTTTCTTCAACCTTGGAAAATTATTATATTCTGATTCCCAATTCTCTCTATTTTGTTTAGTATGAAATTCATTAACATATATTGGATTTTCTCTTTGTATCCTTCATATTTGTTCATCTCTTTTATTAATTTATTTTTTCCTCTTATCTCTTCTCTCTGCTCTGCTTTCTGAACAATTTCCTGAGAACTATATTCCTGTTCACAAATCCTTTGTTCAGTTGTGCTTATCTTGCTGTTTAAACTGTTCATTGAAGCTTTATTCCATAAATTATGTTTTTCACTTCTGAAAACAATCTGTACTTTTCCAATAGAATCTTCTGCTTTTCTATGTTTTATCCACTTTCATGACACCCATCTTTTTACATATTTTACTTCTTTGTCTCTATTATGTGACATGTTTACAGGTCCAATCTGTCTATTTGCTATGGTTACTTTCTTTTGCTTTAAGGTAACCTGTATTTCCTCATGTTTTGTAATATAGATTGTGAGCTCATCTTTATTAAGGTTACATCAAGTAAAATCTTCGGAGGCGTGTTAGGTTGTAGCCTTCCAGAGAGAGCAGTCTTATGATTAATTTTAAGATGGTCCAGGAGTATTACAAGCCTGGGACAATTTATGTGAATAATCTCATAGATTATGGATTCTACATCAAGATTTTAATATCAAAATCATATGGTGGTGAGCCCCTGGTTATAAAATCTTAACAGGAGCTATCCCCTCACCTTGCCCCCACATAGAACCCCAGCATGAGAGACAAACTTCTTCAATGTCTTTCTGAGCCAGCAATGAGTAGTTTCATAGCTCTTCTTTTCTACAGAATACATTCATACAAAGATCTCAGATCTATGGAAGTTTTCCATTTAAAGTCTCCATCTTTTCTGACCAAGTCCTTATCTCTTGTTTCCTCCTGCACATTAATCCTCAGAAACCATATCTCACTTTTCTTTATTGTTTCTAAAACATTGTTCTTTTCCTCAGACTAATTTCAATTTCTTTTGCTCTTGGTCCACAGGGATATTCCCACTTGGGAGTTCCACTGTGTAGATGTTTGCTGTATTTATGTAGAATATATAATTGTTTTATGACTGTGTTTTTAAGATATTGTCTTAAATCCACACAATTGTTGCTGCTTTTAGTCAACAATAAGATAGATTTACCAGTATAAACCTTTCCTAAATGTCCATCTTTGTCATTGTTTTTCAAATACTGTTTATTTTCTATATTCTTTTCTGCAAAGTATGTTCATTATTTTAGAATCTTTCAGGGTTTGTAGGAAACCTATTTTTTAGGTATGAAAAATAAATGATCATTATTTTGCCTTTACTCTTGAATGACAGTTTAGATGCATATTTAATTCTAGTTTGACAATTTATTTTTCCTCAATATCTTAAGATATTACTTTATTGTTTTCTGGCATCTATCATTGTTAATAACAATCTGTCTTGTAATTGTCATTTTACTATTAATTGTAAAAGAGAAATCAAGATGAAAGTTTGCACTTATAGTATAATTCCAAGTTTCTAAAAACCTACATACAAGAATGCTTTGCTAGCTAATTGTTAAATTTTGATGATAAGAATTCAGAGAGTAAAGGATAGCCAGTATCTAAATTCATTCTATTCCCAAGTTTCAGATTGTAAGTACTGGATATTTAGGTAACTTTCTAGAAGCCAATTTAACGATATGCCAAACGTCTTTAAAAAGCTTAACCCAGTAATTCCACTTTTAAGAGATACAGAGATATTTATTTATAAAGTTGTTCATTCCTAAAGTTCATTGCTAAATTTTATCCTAAATGAAAATTTTTAGGCTAAAGTATTTCAGTAGAATATTATGCAGTCATTAAATTATACTTCTGAAGAGTTATTATGTTTAAAGTCACATATTACAGTTGCATTTTTGTTAAAAGTACCAAGCAACATATTATGACTAAAATATGACATAATGTTAAGGAATAAGTATATATACAAGGAGGCACCCAGAAACCAGAATTATTTATTGGAGGGTGGCCCCCTTGTAGTGCTGGCCTCCCCCTCTAGGTAAGTGTTCTAGGAACTCATTGGCATCAGTGTACCAGCTAGCATTGTTGTAAGAGGCTGCATTTGGCTTCAGTGAATTTTGGAGAGGTGGGCAGAGTCTTTCAACATGTTTGCCCATTTCATGATTGGTGATTTATGAATGCATCGGTGCACACCGTGTTGTGTTCAGCATTTTTGACTAAAAATGACATGACCCCTGTGCCCCACCCTCCCTACTCACCCTACTCATCCCAGGCAACTTTTGTTTGTTTCCCCAGATGAACAAATCCTCAAAGGGAAAAGTTTTGCCAATGTGGAAGAGGTGAAACAGAAAACGACAGGAGCACTAAAAGGCATCAAAATTGACGAGTTCAAAAACTGTTTTGAACGTGGGAAAACAATCAGAGAGATGTATTGCATCAAACAGAGACTACTTTGAAGGTGACAGGTTTAAACCATATAAGAATAAATACACAATTTTTAATAAATAAATTCCAGGCTTTTTTGGGGTCCCTCTTGTATATATTTTTGTGCATATATCTCTGCAATTTGTTGCGTACCTTGTTCTGATTGCTGGGCTTGTATGTAACATTTAATTTCTTGTCAATTACAAAAATTTTTTCTAAGTTCTATAGCATAGAGAGGCATCACTTCTATAGTTGAAAACACACATTGAGAGATTATTAAAATATATACACATAATCATTACTAGGTAGCTTGGGATATGATGTTGTTGATTATATCCTTAAATGGTGGCAATAGGAATGGAGTCTCGCTACAATTTTTGTTTTCCTTTCTCTCATGTCCAAATGAATTCAGGCCATCCTAGCACCTGGTTGCTGTTCCTACCAATGCTAGAAGTACATAGCTTATGATGTGCTTCTTGACACATACTTATATAGGGTCCTGAATCACTGTGTCACCCTCATTTGTTCTGTGACACCTTGTTTCATCTGTTCTTTACTTTCCAGTGTCATATTCCATCTTTAATTCTCATTGTCTCTATTGTGTTCACATTCTTGTCCTTTTCAGGTAAGACTGCTCAGGTTCACTTGGATTGTCTTTCAACTATATTGCTACAGATGGAGCAGCTTTTCTGCTCCAGAACTAATGACAGGTAGTCCCCCTCCTAGCTAGCCAGTCTCACTGGGTCATCTCTGTCACTTTCTATTCCCACTTTCATACCCTCTCTCTCCCTCACATATGTTTTCAGCAGCTGTCATTATAGAATGGTATATTATGTATGAAACCAAGTTATCAACTTTTTAAGTTAAATACTTTTAACAATTAAATTAAAGGAAAAAAATACTTCATTCATGTTTCTATTTTTTTAATTGCAATATCTTACATTCTAAAAGTGACCCGTCTTCAGTGAAATATATAAATGGTATGAAATATTTCATTTCTGTTAACATAGTAAAACGTTCCATTTTTCTTTTTGCCAAGGTGAACAAATGCAATCCAGGATTTTGTTATTTTCCAGAGAAGATGAGCAATTTTATAAGAAGCCTCAAGGGGTGGAGTGGGTGCGGTGGGGGTGGGTAGAGAGAGAGAGAACTTCTTGTTTAACAAGTATAGCTTGGGTAACTGAAATTTTTACATGAGGATTTTTGCCTCGGTATAAGGAAGAGGATTTTATAGCCCCAAATATCAATTAGAAATCCTTCAAACTGATATAAACGCATTTGAATAGTAGGGATTCTGTGCAATTTCTTTTTAAAACTAAACAAAATTGAATTCTGCTATCTCATTTTTTAAATTAATCAGTCCTGAGAGAATACCAAACAATTACCCCAAACTATATATAAATCAGAGTGTTCTATGTCTCCAATTTTAAAAATGCATATTATTTTAATACTAATGATAAGATTAGAGGTGTAAAACTTATATTCATGTTTTGGCCTTGGAATTTAGTTGTGACATATCCTTATATTACAAGGTATTTCTTTAGCAGAGGACTTTAAAACTTATCCTGACTTTTTTGTAGTATTACTGTGTGGAGAATGGATCAGATAATTTATATAAAAGTGCACTGTAAGCTTTCAAGCACTCTGTTGAGCCATTATTGACATCCAGATAGGACATCCTTGCTTATGACATTTTGCATAACAAAGAAATACTCCCTACATGTCCAACCACTTCTAGGCCAATAAAGGTTTTATGCATCTGAATTGAATATTCCATCATTGATCTTCATATTAGAACTATTCTTTCACCTTCCATGGGTCAAGCCATTTCTCCTTTAGCACTTACTTTTCTGCTTTCTATGTATTAAAACCATGGGTAATACAGTGCCCCAAGCCATCTGAATCACCCTATAATTTAGGTAATAATATTAATAATTCTGAGAATAAAAGTTAACTGTTGCCATGTGCTGCCTGTGTTTCAGGCACTGTGCTATTATTTTATTGAACACTCAAAACTTTTGCAAGCATTATTTTATTTAACACTCAAAAACATCCTATGAGGTTGATATAATTATCCACCTTTACTGAGAGGATACTAAAATCCAGAGACACTCTTTCATTCATTTAACACATTTTTATTGAGTTCCAAGTATGTACCAGGCACTGAGCTAGATGAGGGAGAAAGCAGTAACCAAGATAAAAAAGATCCTTGCACCCACAGAATGAATTTATCTTATAACTGAAAGACTGAAAACAAATCAAGAAATGTGTACATGACAGTAAGTAATACAGAACATTAAAACTGAGTAGCTCCTTTTGAAAGTAGTTAGAGAAGAACTTGCTGAAGATATTCTGAAGATAAAGCCTGAATGACAGGAAGAGGTCAGCTATGCGAAGGGCAGCAGAGAGTACACTGGGCTGAGGGAACATTCAGTAGAAAGGTCCTAGGATGGGAAGAAGGACCAGGATGATCAGATGATGGAGAGAGATGGACAGAATTAGGAAATGTTTTGGAGTTATAATTGATCAACTTTCTGTTGGACTGGAGATGGGAGTGAGGGAATGAGATAAATCAAGGGTGACTATTTTGTTTGTTAGTTTGTTTAGAATAAAGAAGTAGGCTGTTGGGCTACTTAGGGAATATGGAGGGGGTGGGCAGGTTTAGAAAAAGAGCTTGAGTTATCTTTTTTATCTTAAACATTTTTAATTATGGTAAACTTTATATACCATAAAATTGACAATTTTAGCCATTTAAAAATGTATAGTTCAGTGGCATGAAGTACATTAACATTGTTGTGCAACCGTCACTACCATCCGTCTCCAGAACTTTTTCATCTTCTGAAATGGAAACTTTGTACCCATTAAACAACCATCTTCTTTTTTTTTTTCTCCCTTCAATTCCTGGCAACTACTACTCTCTGTCTTTATTAATTTGACTATACTAGGTACCTCATATAAAGTAAAATCAAACAGTATTTTTTCTGTGTGTGTGCTACTGGTTTCTTTCACTTAGTACAATGTCTTCAAGCCCCATCCATATTGTTGCATGTGTCAGAATTTCCTTCCTATCTTTTTCTTTCCTTTCCTTATAGACCTTAATTTTTTGATCCATTTTAGGTTCACAGCAAAGTTGAACAGAAAGTACAGAGAGTTCCCATATGTCCGCAGACCCTACACATGTGCAACCTATTCTACTACCAACATCTTGCACCAGAGAGGCACATTTGTTATAATCCATGAACCTGCATTTAAAGTTATCTTTTGGCTTTGTAATACCAGGACGCCTAATGGGATTAGGAGTCAGAAGATGGTAATCAAAGCTAAGTCCAGAATAAGATTCCCCACGGAAAGTGTGTACAGAAAAGAAGCCCCCCCGCCCCCCCAAAAAGAAACATTTCAGTACTTCTGTATTTAGAAGTGGAGCAAAGATGAGAGAGATGGCAAAAAAGACAGAAGGGGAAAGACTAGGTACAGTACTGAAGAAAAGCCAGGAGGATGCAGAGAGTGTCAGGGAAATCAAAAGTACTTCAAGAAAGGTGTTGCCAAATGTAGCAGATGCTAAAGAGAGATCAGTCAAGTAAAATTTACAAGAAAAGTGGCCATTGGATTTGGCAATATGAACACTAATAGTGACCTTGACAAGAGCAAACTCAGTAGGGTAGCAGGGATAGGTGGCCAGTATGCCTGAAGGTATATAATAGTCTGTCGCTGGAGCCTGCATACTTAGACATTCATAACATAACCTATCAAAGACAGTGCATCATTTAGTGGGGAGCATATCTTGTGGTAATGTTCACTGAATATCAGTATCTAGATACAATGTAAAAGTTATTACTCTAAACAGAACATTTTGAGCCAGAGCAACCAATGTCTCCTCATATGCTCAGTATTGGCTGGGTTCTTCCCTGAAAACTGAAATTCTGTTTGTCATCCTGAAACAGTTTCCTCCACTACCCAGTTAGTTTCACCAAATCCATGGATTCTTGCTGTGTTACATTGACCATTTCCTTCTGTATTTCATTAAGATTCCCACTGATTCCTCTTATTTTTCCTTTTTAGTCTACCAGTTGTGCTGGAGAGTTTTGCACTGGATCTCAAATCCACATTTACCCTTTTCTACCATCAGAGCTGGAAGCTTGAAACTATGTCTTCTAGACTTTGCCAGGTGGCTCCCATGGGAGATATTGTGAGAAGCTGGATCTAGGAAGGGCAAAGCTACTGTTTTCTTTCTTTTGTCAGCTCCCATAGAAGAAGCAGAAGCAAAGGTGGGCAGCCATTGGAGACGTGGGCTCTGGCAGTCAGTGAGTTTCAGCACCCTTATCAAGAGTGCAGGGACAGTGGGATATGGGAGCTCCTGTGTGAGTTCTCAGAAGAGAATGTTGATTTCTAGCCTTCTGATAATAGCACTTGCTTCTGTTTTGCTCTTCAGACCCACTTTTTCCCTTTTGCTTTTCACCCTTTTAAACACATTTGTGGTCAATTCTCTAATGACTGTAATCCCAGAGCTTTGGGAGGCGAAAGTGACAGGATCGCTTGAGCCCAGGGGTTTAAGACCAGCCTCGGCAACACCCAGAGACCTCATCTCTACAAAAAATAAAAACATTTAAATAATTAGCCATGTGTGGTCCCAGCTACTTGGGAGGCTGAGGCAGCAGGATGGCTTGAGCCCAGGTGTTGGAGGCTGCAGTAGGCTGTGATTGTACCCTCTGGCTTAGGTGACAGAGAAAGACCCTAACTCAAAAAAAAATACAATTTTATTTTCTTATGTTTTATATTTTGTCTCTAAGACTGAATATATTTTAGATGGTCATCTAATAGATTTAAAACTTAAGACACACTTCAGAGATCAGGATATTAATTGGTGGTACCTTTTTCAGTAATTGAAATAACTCAAAATCTAGATCATTATTTGATTTGAACTTTTCACTTATGGTATTTTCTAAAAACATGTGCACATACACACCATCTTGATTAATTACTACAGAATCCACAGTGTAAGAAAGATAAAGAAAATGACGGCTTCGTGTCCTATTTGTAGAAACCAACTGCCTCAGTTTCTATACCATGTGAAAGAAATAACAGTCATTCAGGTATTATCATCCATTGTGTAGATTTTCCCTTGTCAGTGACATATTTCTTAAATTAAAGAAATGGCAAGTAGTAATTTTGCTTTCTCGGATTTTAGGCTAGGATTTACATGAATGGGATACCTGATTTCTTTCTTATATGCTCAATTACTTAAGTCATTTACTAACTGCTCTCATTCTTAGCTTCCTAACTATAAAATAGAAATTATAATGCCTACAAATAGGATTGTTTGGAAAAGTATATAATAAATCTATGTGCCTGGTAACTAGTATAATTATTAATATCATAGTTCCTCAGTTCCAAATTGCTATCGATAAATGCAGTTGTATTAAAATATTTTTAGAATATGAGGTGGTATGAAGAACGTCATTGTAGTGATGCATACACAAAGTACAAAGGAATCCTTTAAATAGTATTCAAATGTGAAAAAAGTGGTCTTGGGAGAGAGCAAGGTATTTCTCATTACCTTTCTGGAGGCAAACTTTTGGCTTGATTAACTTAACTGTATATTTTGTCCTTCTTTTTATGCTGAATAACAACTCTATAAATAAAAAGTTATTTGGCCCAACCAGAAAGTAGAAAGATGAAAGATAATTAATAACATTTGGATTATTTTATTTCTCCAGATCAGACAAGATAGGGTGCATTTATCTATACCAGCTCCATCCAATATAGTAGCCACTAACCACATATAGCTATTCAACTCATGAAAAGTGGCTAGTCTGATAAGCTGTAATATCCTTGATGAACATAGATGGAATACTACGCAGCCATAAAAAAGAACAAAATCATGAATTTCACAGCAACCTGGATGGAACTAGAGTCTATAATACTGAGTGACCTCTCACAGAAACAAAGACCTGAGTATCACATGTTCTCACTCATATAGTGGACCTCGAACATCCAAAGTAATACTATAAGAAAATGACTGACAGTGGTGGGAAACTATGGGGGGAGGGGAAGGGAGATGGGATTAACGGTAGTAAATATCTGTCTGGGAACGGGGAGACACCTCTTATCAACAACGGTGCCTGAACGAAGCTTATTTGTATACCTAACCCTTAACTATATCCCACAATATCATAATAAAAAAATTGATTTTAAAAAAATAAATAAATAAAAAATAAAAGAAAAAAAAGAACATGTATAATTACATCTGGGGTTAACAATATATTTCTACGAGATGGTGCTATTCCCTGGGTACGATCAGATATAGTAGCTGCTAGCCACATATAGCTATTTAAATTTTAATCAATTCAAATTAAATAAGATTAAAATTTATATTTCTCATTTGCACCAGCCAAATGTCAAATGTTCCATAATCACATGTGGCCAGTGGCTACCATATTGTACAATGCAGTTATAGAACATTTTTTATTATTTTGGTGAGTTTTGTTGGACAGGGTTATTCTAGGAAATCCAGCTAAATCAAAAAATAACAAAAGAAACAACCAAAAAATCTGAAACAAGGTCAGCGAGACCGAACAAATAGTTCTTGCAGCCAACAAGGGAAAGTGACAATTAAATTTATTATGCAAAGATTTTTAAAAGTATTGTGAAATTTGCAGGTTGCATTATTTGTTGTAAAACACTTGAGCAACAACAGACAGCATCAGATGTTTTTCCCATGAAATTCTAGATGTTGCCAGCAAATATACAACACACAACTGTATACTGTCATAAGTCAGCTAAAACACATGTAAACATACGTCATGTCAGTCATTAAGAAGAAGAGTATAATTACATTTTTAAATGTGGCAAAGCATTTTGAAAGTAGTGTATAATTTTCCAGAGCAGGAACCTTTGTGAACATATCTTTCTCTGAGTGTTTATACAGCCTGACATCTTCAGTTTTGTTCAAATCAAGAGCCCCACTGTGAAAAAGCCAGCTGCAGACAAAAGAAGCAATTTGTTTTTGTAGGTACCATTTCATTGAGGAGAACCAAAAAGAAGTAGCAAGATAGGTGCAGAGTTACAGACAAAAGATCAAGACAAGAGAGAGCAGTACCAGGTTAGAGCAAGCAGCTGAAAATTTCATAAATTCTGCTAATATGATAAAAACGTGTTTTTATAATTGCTGTGACCAAGATGCTGTCCTAGCAAATGTGTAGTTTATTCTACAACAAGCTTATACGTTTACACTTCGGATTCAGTAATGTGCAATATGTCTCATCAATTATGAGACCACATAATTTAGCATCAATACTATTTAAATTTTTTATTTCATTTTCTGTCTCACCTCTTGAACACAAACTTTGTGAGGGCAGTTATCTTGTCTCTTTTGTTTCCTCCCGAGCCCCAGCACCATAGCAAACACCATGAGACACAATTGCCAGGAGCACTGTTGACATTTCCATCTTACACTGCAGATCTGTCTCAGCACACAATGGGTGCACAATAAATATATTTTAACAAATAATTTAGTACAAAGGAGCTAAGTTTATTTTTCTCTCTTCCTCTAGATTGTAACTTATGGAAAGTACCTTTAAAAAACCAAAAGATCGTGAATTCATGGCACCTTGCAGAGTAAATTATATACTTTGGTGCTCAATAAATATATGTTCAATTACACAGAGGAGCAAGGTGAAATTATATAGAAATCTCGCAAGAAAGAAGAAGACTGAATTCTTCTCAAGTAATTCTCTTTCATGGTAGTTCAAGATATGAGATGCTATCAGCGTAAGAAAAAAAAATTGCTCATTATTATACTTTTTTCATGTAAGGTGCCCCAATAATTAATTATTCAGCATAAGAATTCTGTTTTTCTTGTATTCAATCAATTGAAATACTAGCCTATGCCGACCATTTAAATACAGATGAATAATGATGATTTAGGTTTGTCTGTTCATTTATTTGCTATAAAAAAATGACCAAGTGCAAATACAACCCTAGACAGTGAAAAACAACAATAAACAAACAAAAATAAAAGCTCCTGTCTCTGTTTACAAGTATCACAAGGTAAAGTGGCATCTGCTGGTTTGGAGACATGTGTATGGAATCTGGAATCCTTGGATGCCTTTTGAAGGCAATCAGCAGACACATCTCTTTCACTTGCGTTTTGTCCTTTCCTGTCTCATTTTATTTCAGTTGTGTTCCTTGTCACCTTTATATCACTGACTTCTTTCTCTCTTGTTTAAGTTATTCATGTCCTCGACCACAATGCTTTCATCTTTTAAAAAGAGAATTTAATCCATTCACACTGATTGAGAATACCATCAAGAGATATTATCAATAAGTGCTTGCTTTCCCCTTTCTCAATGAGGCTTACCCTGACTGCCCTATTTTAAATTACACATACTGCAACTACCCTGACCATTAAAATCTCTCTCATTCTGTCCTATTTTTCCCATAGAATGTATATAAAGTCAGCTTATTAGTTATATTTCTCTAAAGTTTTAGTTTTCCTGTTTACATCTCCCATTCATTCTGTTGGTTTTCCTAAATCATTTATGATTCTAAATCACATGCTTACTTTTTCATTTAATATTCTTGGTGTGCATGTATGAGTAAGAATGACATAAGGCACTTTCTAGTTCTTTTATCATTAGGGCATGACTATTGAATCCAACAATCCTGAATTTGAATCAAAAGTCTGCTAATTTAAAAAAATGTATAAAAGTTGTTGTACATTTTTTGAAAGGCAATTAGGAAGATGAAAATCAACTGTTATCAGGTTTAAAATGAAATCATAAGGAAAACAAGGTTAATTATTATAATTCAATAATTTAAATGTATATTAATTTTCAGTTATGTAGAACTATAGAGTGGAAAATATCAATTACTAGAAAAATTCAGAGGAGAATTTATTGTATAAGAAAATTATTAATTTTCATCAGTAGAAATAACATGAATAAGTAAAATAATTACCAAATATGCAGACATGTTATAGAAAGCTGGATATCATAAAATGAAGATAAAATAGGAAGTGAGAGGAGCCAGAATTGTAAAAATATTTTGGTTCATTGATGGCAGGAATGAAGTGAACCAACAACTCAGTGGTTTTTGCCAAGAAGAGTTAAGAGTTTAGTAAAGACAACACCATACTTAAATCACTCCTGTTATCCCTGGCAACAAGGGCATCTCCACATGCTACACAAATCATAATCAGTAAAATGATGTGTAACTTAACAGTAACTAGTGGGGGAAGCTTTTTTTGGAGAAAGACCTGGGGAGGAATTTGGAGAGGTCATGAGGGAAAGAATTTGGGTCATGTGCATAAGAGTTAATCAGAAATGTACTGAGTGTGGCACATACTTGTTGCTTGAACTGCATGGTTACATTTCATTGTGGCATGATCCGTTCTGCAACATTGATGTCACTGGCCAGAAGAAATCAAGTCCTGAGAAATAGAGTTCACTCTACTGGTTGCCTACATAAGTTGTCCTGAGTGAGGTACATTTGTAGCAATAAACCTCATGCATTGTTCCTCCTCATTCCTTGTCATTCAGTTTTGAGAGGAGAAAGGAAATAGAAGAGAGAGAAAGAGAAAAATCTGCTGTAGAAACCAAAAGTTACATAATGCTTTTCCATAAATTTATTGATAGGCAAAAATTTAGAGAATCCTTTCTTTCACAAGCAATATTATCTTGGCCTTATCTACCAGACATTAAGATTTCACCAAGCTGTGTAATCACATTCACAAATTTCAAAATACTTCAATGTTATTAGTCCTATTTTTGTTCCAGAACAAATGGAACACTCTCTTGAACTTGAAGAATGAGTTCTATAAGCATTCTAGCCCCAAACCTGTGGATTTTGTATATAACCGGTTTCACAGCTTAGATCACAGCTTATCTTTAGCGAGGCCTGCTTTATAAAAGATCCCTAGAAGCATATTTTATTGTTGATGGTCAAATTGTTTCTCACGTGATACTTGGAATACCTCTATGGATATGCTAGCTGTGGCAAAATAATTTAAAAATGCATGGTAGGATCTTTTGCAGAGGTAACTGGATATCTATGATCTAAAGTACATGAGACTGTTTTCTGGAATTCCATCCTAAATTTTTCTTTCATTGTCCTTGTTATTTTGGGCTTGAACTATTTTCATGGCTACCTAACTGATATTTTACCATCTATTCTGCCTTCTAGATTAAGCAGTTTCTATCATGTGAATCTGTCCTTAGTAGCCTTTAATGGTTCCTAGAGTCTACAAAATAAAAACCAAACCCCTTGGCTTAGTATTGAAGTTGATGCTCAACCCTTGCTTTCTAAAATACACTGCTATACCATCAAAGCTGATTCAGTTTTTTTTCCTCTAGGTGTCCTATAAATATATTTGCCTCCTTGCTTTTCTTGTTCAATTTATTTGCGTGGAATATTCTAGTGGAACCATTCCATCTATGGAAATTCAACCCACACTTTCAAGTCTGTACCTTCCTTTTTTAATCACCTAAACAGTTGTGATCTCCCTCAATCTCGTCTGACATTCATCTAAATAATACTTATAAAGAGCTTAAAAGTGTCTATCACATGCCATATGTTTATTGATAAAATAATCATAAACAGTCATGCTCTGTAGTTACTTTCTGCTTTTCTCTATGGTTGTATGTTCTCAAGGGCAGTTAACCATGTCTAACTCATCTTTGAAGAAGCATAGTCCCTAATCCAGTGGCTTCTCACACTAGTCCTTAATAAAGATTTGTTAAAAAAAAAATCTTAAATAATGTCATTTACTATTCATTGGAAATGTATACAGAGATTCTTTACTAAAACAAAAAAGAAGGATATTTATAAGAGAGTTATCTGTTCATTAAATATGTAGATAAATATAACATTGTTGTTGACAACTAAGACTGCCCTTTGGCACAAGTTCAATATGTTGGTTGGGTCATGGAAACCTCTTTTTTTCTTGGCTCATTCTTGGTTATTTATATCTCATTCAGCTTCTGACTTCTTTAGTATAAACTCTGTCCTCTTCCTGTTCTTGTCTCATTCTTTGTATTTGATGCCACTGTTTTCCCCTCTAAGAATGGCCTTGGTTATGCCCAAGGATTTTGAAAAATGGTTATAATTTCGTCACATTTCCTGTGACTTCAACACTTTACATCTTTTCAACGTTCTCCAATTCTTGTTTTCCCAATTCTACTTTCTCCTGAGGAAGATTCTTCATCAGCTTCTAACATCTAGAGTTGAGACTCCGGAAATCAATAAACTTGGAAGAGATTTCCCTTTCTATATCTCTCAAGAGAGTTATATCTACCTATTTTGTTTACCTCACAGAAATATAAGAGGGAACAAATAATGTGTAAGATAATGTACAAGTTCTAAATCCAACATTATATAAATCAATAGCATTATTTTAGAATTATGTTATTGAGTATATTTTTTGTTAGCATATCTTATTCATCACTTGACAATTTAGGTTGTTCTTTGCAAGAAACATTTACCTTGCAATGAAATTCTCGGTTGAGTTTAGTCTACACTGTATTGCTGGACCTAGGCTTTAAATTGGCATTAGTCGAGGTAGTAATGACAATTACAGAAACTGAGAGAAAAAAAAAGAATCCCTTTCTGAGTCAGATTAATGGGAAAAAGCTTAAAACTCTGAAAGAAAGATTTCACTGTATGTGAAAATCACTCTTACTGGGTCACCATTACTCAAAGAAGGGCCTGCTGAAAATAAGAAATTCACAGCTATCCTGCTGACATGGAGAGAAAGAAAACTTTAAAGTAAACCTTGAAGAAATGATTTTTAAAGTAGTGGAGTTGAGGCTTGACCCAGTAATAGATTTTGAAAGAGCGTTTGGTATCTCTGTGGTAAGTCAGGCTGTCCAACAGACAAGGCTCCAAACCCAAATACAACCAAGCTGGAGGCACCTTAATAGCAATATTGATTGACTATAAACAAAGACAGGAGAAAGCAACCAGGATAGCGGAGAAAAATGTATTTGGGGAAGAAGGTTATTATCCTCCTTCGGGATGACTAATACCACAGCCGTAGAAATTCATTTTACAACAAATATTTCTTGAGATCCTACAATGTGCCCAGGCACTGGATAAAAGAAACATTTCTAACCCTCGAGGCATTTGCAGGCTAGTTTATGTGTTTTAGGGAGGTGGGTGGAAGGAGGGAAGAATCTGTGGCCCATACACAAAAATCAAACCTGCCACTTTAACATTCTCAGTAACCCACACTCTACTGAATTGCTCTGAAACAAGAACTATACCACACAGAATGACTCTCATTTTGTTCCTGTCACAAAATAGCTGGGTAACTTAGAGTGGTTACTTCACTTTTCTGAGCCTTAATTTCTTCTTAGCCACATATGGGGCAGGTTGAGAGGGGCAGATGGGAGAAAGACAATAAACAAAGATGACTTCCAGATTTGTTTCTAATTCTAAAATTTAAATTTGATTGGAAATTAATATGCAACACGATGTTAGAATTTGATCTCTAACGATCTCTGTGAACAGAATACAAACTCTCAATCTTTGTAAGAATCAATTTGCACCAGACCTGTTGGTCAAGTCATTCAAGACAGATAGGGGTCCTACAACAGTGCCATTTTTCCTATCTCCTTCCCCTGCTGGTTTCTCAGTTTCTGTCTCTGAGATATGCAGAAGACTTCATCAACAACAAGGCCAGTGACTCAGCATCAGTCAGGATGAAAACTTGGAGCTGAGTGAACTCCGTTTCCTTTTTTGCCTCTAGGATGGGACTTAATTGGTTATTTTGGAGTCGTCTGATATGGAGTAACTCCACCCAATAACATACATAATGGAAGCTGAAATATCAACATTTCTCTTATATATAATTGCTTTCCAGCCCTTCAGATGGTCTTCTGTCCAATCCACTGTAGCTAGAATATTCCCCAGGGAGCATACTGTGTAAACTTCAGCAATGAAAGAGGAATAACAAACAAAACAAAACAAAACAAAATAAACTAGTTGCACCCACTGCCTTAAAGGCAACTATGCACATGGCAGACACTTGGGACACTTTACTGTCAATCTTCAATGAAAAAATGTTTATGCACCTGGTCTAAGGCAGATAGAATTCTAGGACTGAAGCCATGGTACTGGAATAAAAAAGACAATTTGATCCTGCAATTTAATGGGTGAGAGGAGTAGTGTACACATAACAGATGCAATGAAGTAGCAACTTCATAGAGCAGTGAGTGCTGCTACAGATCACAGCTTCACCCTGAATCTGGCTGTAGCTGTGGAAACTACTTTTATGTGAGCTTCAACCAGCTTCATACATGTAGAGTTTGCTGAGGCCACACTTTGGGCCTACACGGTGAACCCCACCTGCCTGCCCTAGAGCTTATCAGCTTGGACACCTATGGGAACCCACTAGGAACTTATTCATGGAACTGCCACCCTTAAGCAATGAATGATAGAAAAAGTTGCTTCCTAGTTCATCTCCTTAGGAAAAAGTTCTACGATGCATTTCATGAGGCACCTCAAAAGATCCCACAAAATTAAAAAGCATTCTTGTATTTGCTTGCCATCCTGACTTCACTCTCCTGTCCCCTCAAACTCACTCCTTGAGACTAGTCTCTCTCTCTTTTTTTTTTGAGTTGGAGTCTCACTCTGTCGCCCAGGCTGGAGTGCAGTGGCATGCTCATGGCTACCCCAGCGCCAACCTGCTGGGCTCCAGGGATCCTTCCGCCTCAGCCTTCCAAGTAGCCAGAACGACAGGCGCGCGCTACCACGCCCGGCTAAGGTTTTTTACTCATTGTAGAGATGAGGTCTCACCAAGTTGCCTGTTCTCGAACCCAGGGGCTCAGCCAATCCACTCGCCTTGGCCTCCCAAAGTACTGGGACTACAGACTGAGCCACCGAGCCCTGCCGAGACTACTCTCAAAATACCTTCCTGCAAGCTTCTGTCTCCATTTCTGCTTCATGGGGATGCCAGGTACTGCACCATACCAAATCCTTGTGCTCCTGAGGCATTACCCACTGATGTGCTCATTATGTGCAGAATGCACAAGGGTTGGGGAGGTGAAATGAGGGGGCTGGGAGAAGAGAGAAGGGACTTCAGGATTGTTTTGAAAGAATGAGGCTTCTTTGAAGCTGGGTGCTTTATATTAAAAAACTGTGTGAATTGTGCCTTTCTCTTCACAATATTTCATGTATGTTTTCACATAAAAATATTAACTTTGTAACACATCCATAATAATTAGAGTCCTACTACAGCCCACTGACCACCCTGCTTCCAGGATTGTCACCATTTAAATCATGCTTCCTAACATTCTAAATATGCAAATTTGCTCAAGTCCTGTCTTAGCTGAAAACTTTTAAAGGGACTGACCTGACCCTTGGATGAAGTTCTGATGAAGTTCAAACTCCTTAACATGATTTACAAGGTCCTGCATGAATTGGCCCATGTGAACCTTCCCAGTCGTTTGCTCTCCTCTCCTTGACATTTATCATCCAGTCATAATGAATTTCTTTTCATCCCTTTGACTCTCCATGTTCTCTTGCCTCCAGGCATGTGCTCGTTCTGTTGAATCAGCCTACAATCCTCACCTCACTGCTCTGCAAGCTGGCCTCTACCAGTTCTTAAGTGTTCAGCTGCCTCCTGGAAAGATGATATCCATTTTCACCGGGGTTAGATACCTGCCTGAGTGCTCCTGTCGCATTCTCATCATCTTCTCTCACAGCACATGTTTCACCTTTTGTTCTCACCTATTAGTCTGGTTCTTCCATGGCACAGAAGGACGGGGCAACAGGTCACTCCATGCGTCCCTGTTGCCAAGTGCCTTTCACAGGTCCTGGGAATAGAGGTTAAGGCTGTGATGTCAGGGTCCTTAGAGTCACTGAGTTCAAATATTGTTCCTAACACCTGCTTGCTTGCAATTCTTATAAGCCTTTAGTCTTAGTGCCTTCATCTGCACTTTGTGGAAAATAATAATATCCTAATTATATAATTATTAAGAATACATGATTCGTGCAATTTAGCACAAGGACCCATAGATAGCTCTTCATAAGTGACAGTTACTATTATTATTGTAACTATTATTCTAATAATAATTACCATTATTATAATTATTAGGTATTCAATATACAGGTATGAAATAATTAAATAAATGCAAAGCCAAAGAAGAATATTTCATACCTTTTCTCATTTGTTAATGAGCAAAGTAACTTTTCATTGTCTATTGATTTAACAACAGAGCTGAACTGAAGAACCTAATGATATGTTTAAGATTCACCAGCATCTAGGAAATTTTTTTCTACTCTGCTCCAGTGTTACAAAAGCACATACGCCTTTTCCAATGCCACAAATGCACATATGGATGTGACTGGTTTTAGATTTTTTTTGGTTGTTTTATAACTAGATAATTAGGATGATGGCAAAAGAGAAAGTGGTAGGATGAACAAGCCATCCTTACCCTATAAAAATGTTTATGTCCTAATCCCCGGGGCCTCTGAATATGTGATCTTACATGGTAAAAGGGATTTTACAGATGTGATTTAATTAGGGATCTTGAAATGAAGAGATTATCCTGTATCACCCAGGTGGGCTGATACATAATCACAAGAGTCCTTATGAAAGGCAGGCAGGAGGATCAGAGTCAGAGAGCAAAGGCAGGTGGTGATAGAAACAGGCAGTGCAAAGGCGGTATGATGAAGCCCACAGGTCAAAGAATGAGGACACTACAGCAACTGGAGGAGGCAAGGAATGGATCCTCCCCGGTACTTCTAGGTGAAACCATCTCTGCCAACACCTTGGTTTCAGCTCTGTAAGACTCATTTAAGACTCTCGTCTCCTAAGACTCATTTAAGACTCTGCCCTCCAAAGCTCTAAAGTATAAAACGGTATTATTTGAAACTACTGTTTATTGTCTATGGTCATTTGTTACCCCAATCATTAGAAACAAATACAGATTTGAGATATACAGAACATTGACTGCAAAGTGGTTTAGCACAGTGTTTTTGAATTTTTTGAGGGTGAGGATATTGACAAACATAACTTTAAACTGAAAGAACAATCTTTTATTATATGAAGAGGACTGAAGACATTCTGAAGATATAGTTCCTCTTTTTCTGGTCATTTAAATCAGTGGGGAGTAACAACCTATTCTTATTCTAAATATTATATAAAAAGGGAACCCTAAAAATATGGAATTATTTTTTGGAGGGTGGGCCTGGTAGTACAGGCTTCCCCTGCTAGGTAAGTGTTCTAGGAACTCATCAGCATCAGTGTACCAGTTAGTGTTGTTGTGAGAGGCTGTGTTTGGCTGCAGTGAATATATTTGGAGATTCTTTCAACATGTTTACCCATTTCATGGTGGGTGATTTTTGCCCTGAGTGACTTTTTGTTTGTTTGTTTGTTTCCCTGGATGTAAAAAGACCTCAAAGGGTAATGATTTGTCAATGTGGAAGAGGCGAAACAAAAAACAGCAAGACTACTGAAAGGCATCAAAATTGACAAGTTCAAAAAACTGTTTTGAGCAATGGAAATAGCATCCTGACAGAAGTATTGCATCAGTTGGAGAGTCCTTTGGGTATCTCTCATACATTTTATAACCATGATGTTTTAGATATTGTGGCTCTGTAATATATTTTAATATATAATAAAACTAGCCTTAACTAATCTTTTCTTTCAGAAAACTTCTGCCTATTGCACACTTATGCCTCCAGATTAATCTTGAAATATTCTTGTCATCCTAAAATATAGTATTTTAATTTTCTTTGTTTTAGCTGGCTTTAGAAGAAGAACATATTAGGACATATAAGCACCTTAATTTTATTGTCTTCTTATTTATGAAAACTGTGCATTTATACATTTAGCCAATCCTTCCTATATTTGTGTCTCAATAGTATTACTTTTTCTTCAAAATGGCTCTGCATATTTAGCATTTTCTTTGTTTCTAGATATTTTGTTGCTGTTCTTATGAATGGAAGCTTTTCTTCTGTTGTCGTATTTTTTTTTGAATCTCCTTTTCTTGTCAGAAAAGTTCATATCTGATCTCTTCCTTTTCTACTTTGATCTCCGACCTTGCAGAGTCTATGTTGTACTTCCATGAGATGCTCAGTTTTTGCCCACAATTTTCTTTTGATTTCTGGGATAATTCTTCTGCTAGACTAGAACCTTTATCTTTCTCTTATGTGCTATGTCCCTTTTCTCTTTGCCTTCTTATTTCCAAAAAAAATTGGCCTCCAGTACTTCTCTCCATTAAAAAACATGCTTTGCTATTTCAGATAGTTGCAATTCTGTGCATTCTATTTGCCTTCTAATATTCTATGACTCCGTCATTGATTTCTCTCTTAGATTTCATGCTGAACTGCTACCCTTCCTTTAGAATACACTCAAGAAGTGGCCTGTTTCCCTCTATTCTCTTGCAGCTTGGAGCAAGGAGGGGTGTAGCCAAATATCAGATCCTGGGAGGTGCCATTAAGAATACAGACTTTTTTCCTCCCAAATGAGTAGCTTAGAATAAAAACTCTTAGTTCTGTGACAGTCAGATTCAGCAAGGCACTTGGAGGTCTCTTTTTACAATTCTGACTACTGGGGATATGAGTATGCATGCAACATTAGTGAAATCATGTTATCATCCCAACCAATTACAGAAGACCCTTGGCACTTGGTTTTTAACTATATAGCATCACATGACAAAATAAATGTATTTTCAACTTTTGTTAAATATTTCTCTTTTCATGTAACTTACATTTTTTTCTCACAAAAACACGTTTGTGTTATTGCATTACAAAATTGAGGAAGAATATTAACTCTTGTTGAGATGCAGACTGTGCAATTAGCTGCTTTCACTAGTAAAGTGACTTTCATACAAACTAGCATCTCAGTCTATGCCAATTTAATTTTTTGCTGCAGAAAATTACTAGTCACTCTATGTAATGAACCTTGAGCATATTCTACATGGATAATCAACTTTGTGAATGCTAAAACTGTGAATGTTGAAGGTCTATGGTATTCACGGTAGCTTTCCAGGCTTTGAAATTGCATAAGTAGGTAAGATGTTTCTTGATAAGCCCTGTAATGATGCCAGTTCAGACTATTTTGTAGATAGAAAAGAGTTTTGAAAGTAAATTTTTATCATTTAAGATAAAAAATCCTTATGTATGCAGAGATAGCAATCATATAAATAGAACTTGGTCTTCTGAGAAACTTCTATTCATAAAATAGACCCCTTTTTCCATCTAGTTGTGAGAAAAATATCTGAAATATTTTTTAAGAGTTCAGAGACTAAGCAGAGATGTAGACAGATAAGATAGGGGAAGTTAGAGAAGATTTAGACTAGACAATTTGGCATGGTAGTTTTTAAGTTTTCCTGTTCACAGGCCTGAGAAAATCATTCTTTCCTGGTATTTCAAACACTCAGATTTGCATATGGAGCTAAAATAGGACTAGTAGAAAGGGTGTTAAGGTCACTGAGGGAAAAAACCTTCAGAATTCAGCTTACTTCATGGGACCATTGCTTCACTGGTTTCCTCTGTCACAAGGAACAAGCTTTGAAACTCTACATCTAAAGAAAATAAAATTATTCTTAGAAAAGATTTTTCATTGTGTCTCTTGGAAATGACATTCCACTTACTATAGAACACGATGAAACAGGTATGTGAGCAAAGTTCCTACAAAGAAATAGTCATCAGGATAGGCTAAGCACACACTTAATTATGTCCTTTGGGACATTCAGTGAGAAAGCAAGTTTATTTTATTTTATTTTAAAGATGTGAGGTACAATTCAGGGTTAGGTACATATTGTACAGATGAAGTTTGTACCTCCCATTGGTCCTTATTTTGCCTGGTTTGGGATCAGGTACCCTTATTAATTTTATGTGCCCCCACCCCCAGCAGTGACCTGTTACTGCCAATCCCTTTTATGTAATATTATGGTAAATGTTCAGGGTCCACTTATGAGTGACATGTGGTAGTTAGTTACTTGTTTCTGTGAGTATGATGGACTCTGAACCCATCTAAGTTGCTGTGAAGTCCATAATTTTGTCCTTCTTTATAGCTGCGTAATATTCCATCATGTATATGTACCACATTTTTTTAATCCAGTCTACTTTTTGGGGGCAGCACTGTTGGTTTCATATTTTTGCTATGTGACTAGTGCTGCAAAAAAACATGTGTGCATAGGTAGCTTTTTTGTGGAATGATTTGAGTTCCTCCAGGTATATTCCCACAAGTGGGATTGCTGGGTCGATTTTTAGATTTTTTAGAAATTGCCACACTATTAGAAAACAAGTTTAAAGAGGGTCATTTCAACTTTAAAGAGGCAAGCAACTAGTTTTCAAGTCCTGTACACTATGTGGAAACGTACCCCAAATTTTAGCGCTATCTTACATTTTGTCCTGCGCTAATTCTAACTCCACTCATTGCTTCGCATATTCTCATTCTCCTTCCCTGTGTACTACAACAAACATAGATCCCATTCAACAAAAATGAAAAAAATTGTCTACAGACTTAAGAGAAAGTGATGGTTGTAAGCTCTTGTACATATATTCCAAAGCATCGTGTTTCACTTCAGGAAACCTCATTGCTGGAGAAGAAAGTATTACAAATCAGCAGGTACAATTTTATTTGGGTGGTAATATCCTTGACTAAGTAGATGGTGGCAGTTTTCTGATGTGCCAGTCTGACAGCTGCTTCTATAACCTTTTGTTATCACTGTGCAGTCAACGATAATGCTATTTCTTTGGCTCCCAACATTTCCCAATGTGCTCTACATGGACAGATCTGTATGGATATATGTTTCCCTCCACATCAGAATGAAAAGATGAATCTTGAAGGAAACATTCTTGAGTTGACATTTAAACAAATAATTTGATTTGGGGGAGAGAAAAAATTTTAATTTCTTGTCATCTTGAATGTGTATCACCCTAGTGAAACTGATAGCAAGGTAAGATAAAGTTTCTCAAAAATACCTATGACTTGTATAGAAATTATATATAAGAATGTTCTTACCTTTAAGAGTGAAGTGTACTATATTAAGATGATTTTATACATAAAGTGTACATAATGTGTGCATCTGTATATGTATATATGTGCACATGCTTACATTTATGCACATAAATAATGCATATGGATGAAGACAAAAATAGAAAATATTAACAATTGTTGAATCTAAGTATGGATATGCAGGAGTTACTCCTATACTTTAATTTTTTTTTTTTTTTGCATTGGAGTCTCACTCTGTCACCCAGACTGGAGTGCAGTGGCCGTTCCCAGCCACCGCAGCCTCGACCTGCTGGGCTCCGGTGATCCTTCCGCCTCAGCCTTCCAAGTAGCCGGAATTACAGGCATGTGCTACCACGCCCGGCTGATTTTTTGATTTATTGTAGAGATGAGGTCTTGCTGCCCAGGCGGGTCTCGAACCCGCGGGCTCAGGCAACCCACTCACCTCAGCCTCCCAAAGGCGCGAGATTACAGGCTGAGCCACTGAGCCCGGCTTGCTTTAATTTTTGAACACCTTGCTTTTTAAATTAAAATTGCAAAAATTCTGATACCTATATTCAAATGTCAAGGCACACACAATTTACATGAGGTTTCCCCCCCTTATTTAAGGTCATGGGCTGTAGAATTAAAGATATTTGTTAAATACCAGGAAAGCAACCACATACAATTTGCATGAGGATTTTTCCCCTTATATAAGGCCACGGGCTGTAAAATGAAAGATACGTGTTAAATACCAATTTGCTTTCTGAAAGGGGCTGCAGCATGGCATGGCAGGACTCAGGATCCCGAAACAACAGTCAAGTCCACATCCTTCCTTTCTTGCCTCCATGCTTCCTGATTCCGTCTGCTGCCTGCTTCTCTGCAGTTGTAGCCAATAACATGCTTGCGATGGAATCGGAATTCTTTTTCAACTGGAGTCTCCCATATGTTCATTATAGAAAATGTGTTTGCATTTTCACTGCAACACACCGCATCTACTGACACTGCCTGACTGTGAATTCGTAGCTGGGAGAGGAGAGGGACTGGCAGATGAAGTGAAAGAAAGTTGGTGAGACATAGAATTCTAGCCCAAGAGAGTTTCAAAGGACTTTGAAGTTCTTCTGTTTGGCATAGTTCTCCTTACAGAATGCCCGGGTTATTGTGTTTTTGTTTTTTGTTTTCTGTTTTTCCCTTCCAGGCCCTTTCCCTCACAGACATGTCAATAATTTCATCAGTTATAGCAACACATAAACTTTCTCAGCATGGGAGCTTATGTGAAACAAATGTGTCTCATTTCCAATTGGTTGAAGTCTTTCTTTAAGATGATTTTCCTTTTATTTTCCTGGCCACTAACTCTATTGAACCTTATTCCATGGATACCTATAAATTCAGTGGCAACGACACGCTCTGATTTAATTCTGTATTATGTAGATGGATGGATAAATAGACAGATGGATGAATGGATGGAGTGATGTATGGATGGAGAGGGGAGAGAGAGACAGAAAGAGAGAGAGAGGGGTCAGATGATAACTATCATTTCTTCTTACTTTGGCTGATCTTAGAGACTACTATTAGAGAACAAATGGCAAAAGTCTAGCATACAACAAAAATGAGAAAACTTTATTTACTGAATCCTCATTTTTGTGCTCTTACCAATGGACAACTGTCTGGAGCTTTGCAGCACCTTTCTTCATAAAGTCCATGATCTTCCTAAAGTTTCTAAGTTCTGATAATCTGGATTTTAAAAACTGCCACATTATGACCAAATTTATTTTGTTATGGATCACCTAAGAATTTCAATTGCCCACTGTATTAGCTTGCTAAGGCTGCCATAATAAAGTACAACACATTGAGTGGCTTTAAACAACAAAAGTGTATTTTTTTCACAATTCTGGAGAACTAGAAGATTAAAATCAAGGTTTCAGCAGGGCCTTGTTCTGTCTGAAGCTTCTAGGGAGAAACTCTCCTTTCTTGCCTCTTTCTAACTTCTGGTGGTTGTTAGAAATCCTATGGGCTCCTTGGTTTGATTATACATCACTCCAATCACTGTCTTCATCTTTACATGGTCATCTTCTCCCAGTGTGTACCACTGTGTTTTCATCTGGAATTTTTATAAGGGCACCAGTCATTGACTTTAGGGCTCATCCTAATCCATTATGACATTATGTGCAGAGATGCTATTTCTAAATAAGGTCACATTCTTAGGTTCTGAGTGAGCAAGAATTTTAGAGAAATACTATTCAACTTCCTACATACACCAAGAAATAAATATATCTTTCTGGTATGTGAGTTTCTATTTTGAAGAATTCGGAATAAATGCTCATATACTTAAGTCTTTTTAAAAAATATGTTTTTCTTTTTTTCATCTAAGAAGATATTTCCTTTATTTCTTATCATCCTGTCATTCTACAGATCAAATTTCTAAATTTTATTTTAGTTGTAAAAAATCTCAAATGTTTTCAAGAGTAGTTCCATTAATTCTGATTATTCCTTCAGAAATAGCATGTATGGACTGACACACGGCAGTTTGGAATTTGGGGGGTCAGTTTCACCCCTATACTCTCATCTATGAATTCTGGAAACAGGCCACACCAAAGCGTGGTTATTAATACTAGTCACACTCTATATCCTCATACCTCCCTACGTCTCTGCGCTCTGTTACTTCCACTTACAATGGAAATAATTATTTTCAAAATCCTACTGATTCTTCAATGATCCGACAAAAAGGCTCCTTAGTCTTCTCTTTTCTATACACCCTTCCTCAGATAGAATTAATTTCTCTATCCTCCCCAATCTTGTGTCAAAGAGGTCCATCCTTAACCTCAGTTCCTTTGACTGTAGCTCCCAGCAGTATCCTTCTTTACCTGTGTGATTTTAGAGAATTTAATTAACCGTTCTTGGGTCTTGGAAAACAGGGGATAATAATATATACTTCTATGTAAATTGCTTAACTTAATGCTTGACACAAAGAAAGAAGTCAATAAAAGTTAGTTCTCCTTTGTAATCATTTTCTTCTTTGTCATATGGTTATTTGTGAACAAATGTGCATGCCTCACTAGACAGGGAGATATTGGGAGCTTTGTCAGTCTTAGCATGCCATATGCCATCAAGTACAAGTATGTAGCTGTGCTTTGTACATTTTTACAGAGTTGATAGAGAAAGGAGCTCTTTTCAGATTCTGTCTGGACTCTGAAGTAATATGACAAGCTTTCTCTTGTTCTTTAATGGAGTTCTAGTAGGGAACTTTTCCTTCGCACAAACTTCACAGGAGATGCCCGCCTCAAGCACGTTGTACATTTTACACACAAAACTTATTTATAGTGGAGCAAAACAATTGTAAAACCAATAGGAATATGTTTTTTATTTATTAGACACTTAATATCTGCTAAGCACAGGTAATATGTTATCTCGATTTCTCATCTTCATAAGAACCATGAAATATTTTTGCTATTATTCCAGCTTTATTGAAAGGGAAGCACAGTTCAGCAAAACTAAGCCAGCTACAATGTGGAAGGTCACTGTTACAACACAAGACAAGGCTCTAAAGACTTTTAATCTTCCACCTACTCTTTTTTTCTTTTTAATTGTAACATTATAAAAAACTTGAGAACTGAGGGGAGTCATCTACTATAATTTCACAATCGCATCACAATTGCTATGTTCATTTTGTGTATTATCTTCCAATTTCCTCCATTAGCCTGTCTGTTTGATACAACTGATAACATAGTACACACACCATCTGGTGACTTTCTTGTTTCACCATCCCAAGTGCTTTTTCACGACATACTTGTCCATCATCATGTACCCAGTATCACATTGTTCCTTTTTCTTTGAATGACAAGTAAAGCATGTGATCAATCAATTAAATACTTTGGTGTGCAGTTCATATGCAACTGAGTATTTTCCTAATTTATAAAATTTCCCAGGAAAGAAAAAATTCAGAGGGAAATTCAGGGAAGTCACACAGGAGAACATAGCCATCAATGGTGGCAAGATAGTTTTTGCTTTGAGTTCAAGAAGGATTGCTTCCTGTCACTGTCTGAATATTATTTTTTATCTCTTAAACACTCCTGGGTTTTACTCCACTAAAAAGTCAAAACAAAACTAAACTATCAAATATCTTTCACACACAAACACACACACACACACACACACACACACAGCAGAGAGAGAGAGAGAGAGAGAGAGAGAGAGAGAGAGAGAGAGAGAATTAAGATTTCAATAAAACCTAAGAGTAGTAACTACTGAATCTGTTGGGTTGCCTCTATTCTAAATTAAATGAAACAGGAGCAAAAATCATTAAACCTCCAGAAAAGAAAAGAAAATCTTAATCTCTATGGCATGTGATTGACTGAATTATTGTTTTGTGACTTACATTCACTCAAAAAAAAAAAGGCAGGAAGATTGAGTGTTCTGTGGACTCTTCCTTTTTTCATGTCAACGATTTGGTTAAACCTTTGATGCAGAGGCAGTTGGAAAATCTGTATATCAAAAGATGTTTGAGGACAAGTGCTTTTCCAGTTTTGGTAAAGTTCAAGGAAGACATTGTCCCAGGACCCAGAGGTAGAGAGTGAGCCCTTTGGGAATGAGTGAAGGGAAGAGAAGAATGGTGAAATCCAGAAAATGAGGAGAGAGGAACAAGGAGGGAAAGAAGCAGGAAAAGAAGTAGGATGGAGGAGGGGGAAAAAAGAGAAAATTTTGTGTTTGTGATTCTCTCTTTTCTATTGAAGTAGCTCGTCACTGGAGATCAGTAAATATTCTATTTTGTCCCCCTAGGAAATTACTATATTTAATGTTAAGGGAACATTATTCTAATATGTTTTTATGTTATTCTAGAAAAAGACGAGTGAGAGGAGAAAAAGATAGACATAAATTGTTTTGCAAAATGAGATTATTCGGTATATAGTATTTTAAAGAATAATCTATATTGAATTTAATTTTACTATAATATGATGGCATAAAATAACCCAATTAGAAGTAAAGTAATTGCTGTGATGATCTTAAACTTCTCTTATTAGGAAGATGTCGGGGTATTTCATTTTTTTGTGGCTATTGTGAATGGGATTGTGCTTTTTATTTGTCTCTCTGCCTGTTTGTTGGTATATAAGAATGTGACTGTCTTTTGCCATTTATTTTGTACCCTGAGGCTTTACCAAAGTCCTTTATCAGTGCAAGGAGGTTTTTGACAGATTATCTTGGATTTCAAGGTATAGAATCATATGATCAGCAAAAGATGTCTTCTTTTCCTATTTGTATAACCCTGATTTCCTTCTCTCGTCTGATTGCTCTAGCAAGGACTTTCAACAGTATGTTGAACAGGAGGGGTGAGAGTAGGTGGGTTTGTCTTTCTGGTTTTCAGGAAAAGTGTTTCCAATTTCTGACCGTTTAGCAATATATTGGCTGTGGGTTTATCATAGATGGTTCTTACTATTTTGAGGTATGTTTCCTATGCCTAGGTGTTCAAGGGTTTTTTTCTAGAAGGGATGCTGAATTTTACCAAAAGCCTTTTCTACATCTAATGATATAATCATGTGGTTTTTGTTTTTACATCTGTTGATTTATAGTCCTGCAGATGTTGAACCAGCCCTGCATCCCTGGGATGACGCTTACTTCATCATGGTGGATGATTTTTGAGATGTGCTGTCGTATCTGATTTGCTAGAATCTTGTTGAGAATTTCTGCATCTATCTTCATCGGGGATATTGGCCTGTAGTTTTCTTTCTTTGTTGGATCTTTATCCGGTTTGGGTATCAATGTGATGTTAGCATCATAAAATGGTGTGGGGGAGAGTCTGTCTTTCTCGATTGTCTGGAATACTTTCAACAGGATTGGAAAACCCCAAACTTTAAGAATTTTAGAAAATGCAGGAGACACCCTTATGGAAATCGGAATAGACAACCAATTCCCGATCAAAACCCAAAAGCCCATGCCATAAGAGATAAGACAGTCAAATGAGATCTTATCAAACTGAAAAGCTTCTGCAAAGCAAAAGAAACCATCAAGAGAGTGGGGAGACAGGTCATAGAATGAGAGCAAATATTTGCCAACTGCATAATCTGACAAAGGCCTAACATCCAAGATCTACAAGGAACTCAAACATGCCAAAAGGAAAAAAACAAACAGCCCCATTAAAAAGTCATGAATCGATACTTCTCAGAAGAAGACATACGAGCAGCCAACAAACTCAGGAAAAAATGCTCAGTCTCACTAATCATCAGAGAAATCCAAATCAAAACCACATTGAGATACCACCTAATCCCAGTAAGTATGGCCATCATTAATAAAACAAAAAACGATAGATGCTGGCGAGGACGCAGACAAAAGAGAACAATTCTACACTGTTGGTGGGAATACAAACTAGTTCAACCTCTGTGGAATACAGTGCGGTGATTTCTAAAAGAACTAGAAATTGATCTTCCATGTGATCCCGCAATCTCTCTTCTGGGAATATATCCAGATGGGCTTAAATCACTCTGCAAAAAAGTTACCTGCACACACAGGTTTATTGCAGCACTATTTACAATAGCAAAAACATGGAACCAACCATGCTGCCCCTCGAAACTGGACTGGTTTTAAAAAATGTGGTAATATACACAATGGAATATTACACAGCCATAAAAAAGAACAAAATTATGGACTTTGCAGCAACTTGGATGGATTTAGAGTCTATACTACTCAGTGATTTATCACAGAAACAAAGGACTAACTACCATATGTTCTCACTCATAAGCAGACCCTGAACATTTACCATAATACTTTAAGAAAGGGATTAGCAGTAGTCATAAACTGCTGGGGGCTGGAGGGTGGGAGCACATAATTATTAAGGGTACCTGATATCAGATCAGGCAATGTGGGCACAAAGGTAGGCCCAAAGTTTGCCTGTACAATGACCACTTGTGTATCTAATCCTGAATTGCGTCTCACATTTTTTAAAATAAAAAAAAGAAGTAGAGTAATTGCTTAAATTCTCAAAAATATTTTTTAGCGCTACAGATATAAGCTCTCAAAACATCTCTGTAAAGTTAAGAAAAATGACTATGAAAAACAATGAGGATGAAGTGATATTATGAACCTTTTGACTTTGTGTTTTTAGTTATTTCTTGCCATGAAAAATTAGGAAATCAGCACATATATTCTATCGTATATTTGTACCCCTCATCATTATTTCATCATTCAATATTTTCTTGTTGTCAGGGTTCATAATATTTACTTCCTTTTTTACAACTGTGATTTCCATAATGATTAGACGTCACATACTTTTGCAATCATGATTTTTTTCAACAAACACAACCACTAAGTCAGCCTTCTTCCCTTCAACAGTTTAAGATATAATTCAAATATCAGACAATTTATCCATTTCAAACGTACTGTTCATTGACTTTCAGCATATTCACAGAATCATGTAACTATCGTCACTACCTAACTTTAAAATATTTTATCATCACCAAAAAGAACCCAATATTCCTTAACAATCACTCCCCATACTGCTTTTCTCCCAGCCTCAGGCAACCACTAGTCTTCTTTCTCTACATTAGTAGGGAAGTGGGAAAGTGAAAATGAAGGGAGTCGGTACAGGATATGTATCGAGAGAGCTTCACATCTGCTATTACTGACTAGAACTAAACTTCTCCAGGGGAAGTCTGGGATCCAGATTAAAATACATGCTCAGAGATACCCTCCAAAGGGCTGGGATGTTTAGTCACTAACTTTTGTCAGTCAACAATGAAGGCTACTCCTGGGGATTTTTCTCCCTGGGGCTTCAAGCCTGCCATGTGTGGGCTGAGTGACAGCATGTGATTAGGAGAAAATCTTCAGGCACAAAGATATAGAAATGGGCAGCTAAAGTGGTATCTCCAACAAGTACCAGTATCCATAGAAGGTTTGGGTAGCCAGAGGTTTTTTTTCTCTCACTGTACCCCAAATGGAGGTTATTATTTCTCCCTACCTTTTTTTTAAAACTTACTCTTGATACCTTAGATTTTAGTACTATTTCCCATGATGCTCCTTACTTCTTTTCTGCAATGGTACCATACTTTCTTGGAAATGGTAGTTTTAACATGGTCCTTACCTTCAGTCTGATTGTATTCTTACTATATATAACTGAAATTCTTTCTATTGGTTATATTGTTCCATGGTTGATTTTTTTTTTTTAATTTTACAAATCACTTTTCTTTGGTTATTGCAGTCAATTTCTTGAAGAATGATTTGCAAGCCAGCATATATGCTGTCATTTTCCCAAGAAGTTCTTAATAGTAAGTTTATGCTTGCATTAATCACTCAATAGTACTAAGGTTATTTGCAAATAGATATAAAATATTGTAAGTTGAGAAGTCTTTCCAAAAGCCAGATATACCTTTCTTTCTGTCAACAATGCCCAACATAAATATAACATAAGCCGCAAATGTAAGATTCATATGTAATTTTAATTCCATAGTAGCCACAATAAAAAAAATCAAAAGTAGGCAAAATTAATTTTATTAATATGTTTTATTTAAGCCAATATATTTTAAAAGACTATTTCAACTTGTAATTGATATACAGAATTATTAATCAGATAGCTTATATTCTTTTACATTTTAAAAGAATATTTAAAATTTTCAGAGCATTTTGATTTAGCCTGGTGATGTTTTAATAGCCACATGTGGCTAGTGACTACTATATTGGATTACACAGCTCTATATAATAGAAATCTGCATTTTTAACTCTTAAAATTGCCATAAATATTATACTTAATCTAACTGCTACTGTCTAAAAATGAAAGAAAAATATCTAGAAAAGTTTGGCAATGAGTCCAATGACATGAAGCAAGTCAAGTTAAATGGGTGAGTCTGGGACTATTATTCTCTTTAACCCAAGATCAGTGTCTTTTCCGTATTTGCTTCTCTTTTATGGTAAATACTGCTAATTGCCTACCACATATACATTTTCTCCTTCTTAATAACTCAATCATAATATTGGGAGTGAAAGTCAGTCATATGCTCAGCCAAAACCCTACATTTCCCAGATTCCCTGGTTCATAGGGCTGTTCATGAGACACAGTCTGGCCAATAAGTTAAATGCTGAACTATGGAAAAGATTTTAGGATAAGCTTCACTTTTCTGAAATAATGCCTCATGTCTTGTTCTTTATTTCTTCTTTCTTCTTCTCCCTGCTTGGAATGTAGACATGAGACTAGAAGTGAAGTCATAATCACATGACACTCAGATGACCATAAGAATGAATTCCATACTCTTGGAATGATGAACAAGAAAGATGGGAGAAGAATGTTGATGATGTCATGGAGTTGGTTCTTGGTGGCTATTCTCATCTCAGACACTATGAAATCATTTCAGGATCAATAGGCTTTCCTCATTGGGTGTGGTGACAATTTTAAAAGTGAGCTAAACTCTAATCATACTCACTAGGCTAATATTGAGTAGTACATAAGCCAAATACAGAAACAAATTTTTTTTTACAAGCAGGATTTATTGAGAGGACAGAAAAGCTCCCACAGTGGGAGGGGACTCCAAATTTTTTTTTTTAAAAAAAGAATGCTCTTTTAAAAAAAAGAGCGGGGACCAAAAAGAGTCCCAGACTTTACCTGTATGATGACCACTTGTATACCTAATCCTGCATTGTACTCCACATCTTTAAAATAAAATTTTTTAAAAAGAGAAATCTATATTACTTCATATTTGTAATGTAGATAATTGGCAAAGGAGTTTTAAAATCCTTTACATTACTGTACAGTTTATTAGAACAAAATACATGTACATCATAGCAGTGGCTGACTATATTCATTCACATAAACATGTATTACAATGGAGAAAAAGTTGTCTTTTGCAGTTGAGGATGTACTAGGAACTACGAGACCCTAGTTCGTTTCATGGTTCTGCCACAAGTAAACTACTTTGGGCAATTCAAGTAGCTTCTCTGTAAGTCAGTTTCCTTACCTGAAAAGGGAAAGAGTAAGGTAGTAGAATTCTGAATTCCTTTGCAGTTTTACCATTCTACAAATCTATGGAAGTATTACCTCTAGGAGACAGGAATCCAGCCCGACTTCATTTGATGTTTGGCCTTTGGATTCGTGCTACTTTAAATCATTAGATTAAATTTTTGGCAGTGATAACTCTTGAACATCCACCATTTGCAACTCTGACAACATTCCTTCTGCTACAGTATCTACCCTTTTAGAAGAGTCAACTTATTCAGTATTGCATAAAGCACCTTCAAAAAATTTCAAGTGAAAAGGATTTCAAGGAAATCAGATTTAGTACCTATGTTCTCTTTCAAAGGTTCTGGGAAATCATTTTCAGTGAGCTAAGAACACAGGGACTATTTAACAGTGTGTGTGTGTGGTGTGTGTATGTGTGTGGATGTTTTAAAATACTCTTCTTTTTTAGTTCTATTTACTATTAGACCTTATTAAAAATTCTACCTTTTTTACATTTGCTCTTAAAAAAAATTGCAAGGGTCTCTTTCCAGTTCTGAAAACTCTCGGCTAAATACTGGTACTATTTTCAACTTATAGTAACTGGCAACCTCACATTTTGTAAAGTTCAAGAAGAGCAGAAACTTAGCTTCCAAATAAGCCACTCTGTCAGTAGGTTTGAATGAAGAGGAAGTAGACAATGGAAGGCAAATTTCTGGAGCCCAAACATTTCTTTTCTGTAGAGAATACTTAAATGATGACTAGCTTCCAAATCTCATCTTTCAGTGGCTTCCATAGTGGTGGATGGTACTCAGTTCTAATCATTCTTCTATCCAGAAAAACAACTTCTTTTATTAGACCTTGCTTTTAAGTACTATTTATTTTAATGTTATTGCTATCAAAAGGCATGCATTTTACCTCACAGTATGCCTGCCCACTGTGGTTCTAAGGAGGCAGTATTGTCTAATGGGTAAAAGTTCAGCGATAGTAGAAAACAGAACTGCCATGTTGAGAAAACACTCTTTCCTAAGCCTTATTTTTCTAGTTTGTAAAATGAGGATAACAATAGTTTCTACCTCATAAGATTATTGTGATGGCTATATAAGATACTACATACAAAGCACTGTTGTACATGATCAGTGTTCAATAATTGACAACTATATTTTAGTATTATTATGATCATTATCATTATTGTTTGGAGTAGGAATTATAGTCATAGCACTAATATTTCTCAGTATCATTTTCCTTGGTGATACCATTAAATACCTACTTCCCCCTTGCTTATATAAACTAGGTAAACTTCTAGAATCATCCCAACAAATGTAATTCTAATGTTTTTATTAGTTTCCTGAAATAGTTCATCCAGGACACTTGAGAGCAAGGGTAAGGTTGTATTCATCATTGTATTTTCAACTCCGATTGCATTGTGTAATGCACAATTATTCATGGGGAAAAAAATCACTTTTGGATGACCAGTAATAGAAAGGCTGTCTGCTGACTTTTGCCTACATTTTTATCCTGTTAATCTTAACATAACAAAATGTTAAATGGGACTTCCATTGTCTTAGAACTGAGGCAAGCCTCTAAATTGAGAATAATGCATGCCAAGTACCTCATCATTCTAAAGAAAGCAACTGAAAATTCGAAATATGTTCTTAAGTATTTATTAAAAGCAGCAAATCTGGTGCTGTGACCATTACCACCTATCCCTTCCAAGTCTTTACAGAGATACAGATAATTTGGAAAAATGGAGGTGGAGAACTAGGGTATAAGCACCCCCCAGTGGAGGAAGTGCCACTCCTCCAAATAAGCTAGGAAGTGTCTGCAGGTAGAAATTGGTGGTGGCAAGAAAGTGAAGCTGGCATGTCATTTCCCAACAAGCAGTGGACTTTATGTGCTTTCCTCTGTCCTATGTAAGGCAGAGAGAGAGGAGAAAAAAGAAATTGGAGATCATCTGAGGGGTGACGTGAGAGAGGAGAGAAGCAGACTCCACTATCCTCTTCTGACAAGAGAAGATAAGTAAGATAAGAGGCCCTTAAAAAACAGTCCATCCTGAGCCATCTGGTCAATGCCTCCCTTAAGAAGGCCCCAACCATAAAAATGAAGTACAGGGAGTTTCTCAGTGACATGGAGCTGAAAAAGGCATCTGAGAAGATCGGTTATAAAACATACTCACAAGAGGGACATGCGAAGGGAGTGGCCATTTTGAGGAACCCAGACAGCTGCCTCAGAAGAAACCAGCACTGGACACTGCCCCAGAGATTGTGCCTGGTGAGTGGAAAGGCTTTGGCTTTTTGCTTGAATCTTCCCTGTCTAACCCCTGACTTCAGTGGGACGGGCAGAAAGGGGAAAAGGTCAAAGAGCATGGAAGAAAGAAGCCTTCAATTGGATGAAAGAAGGAAATTTTAGGACTGGGCTGAATCTCTTTCATACTTCAGTATTAAAAACACCAAAATGAGACTGTTCTTGTACCCAAAGTCAGAGGTTTGCTATCGAACATGTGCCAGATGTCATCAAAGGATATGAAAAGGAAATTCAAAAGAAGAGGCAGGAAGCCAGTGGTGAAAGAAAAAAATAAATGTTTCCTGTGGATTCCTATGCAATCAAGGCTGTCCTTACAACCCTGTAAGGGAAGGTTGAAGGAAGAGAAGTGTGAAGATAGCTAGTAGGTAAGCAAGTCAGTCCAGCTCAGCCGATTAATTCACCTCCTGCCACTACCAGGTGAGTTTAGCAGAAATGGAGTTCTGAAGCAGAATTTCTGACTCTGTACCACGTGCTCTTTCCCTGGTACCGCTCTACCGCCCTATTATAAGGGTTTCCTTTTATACTGCACTTTAAAATTAACAAAGCACTTGGGGGAACAGCTGCCTTGCCAAGAATGTTTAGTCTGAAGAAAATTCTGTTTAACAAGGTGTCAAAACAACCATTAAAGATGTTTCTAAGAGCATTATCTTAGCACTGCAGGGAGTCGGCATGATGTCGAGAAAATACAGGATTGGGAATCCGGGGCTACGTTCTGGTCATAACTACACAAGGAGCTTTGAGAAAGGCGTCAGGTATTTGGCGTCAGATTGAGATTCAAATTCTGGGCTCTGCTATTTAGCAGCTGTGTGACCTAAGGCACAATTCTTAACCTTTTTAATCCTCAATTTCTTCATGCATAAAATGGGAAAATGCCACCTACTTCCTAGGATTGCTGAGAGGAATAATGAGATAATATAAAGGCCTGGAAATGTTTCTGGAACCCAACAGGGGTCTAAGTATAAGCTTGATCAAATCATCCATCAGTACATTTTCTGCTCTGCCAACCTAAGAGAACTCTTGTGATGATGAAATGCAACAACATGTATGAGAAAAACTCTTTAAAGTAAAAGTTTCTTTAAAATATTTATTGTTCTTGTTCTTTTCCTGGGTGATATCTCTCTTCGAATTATTAGAGCTCTGAGGATAGATGAAATGGAAAAATTTCTTCTTTTTCTTTTAGAAAACAAAATTCTAACGTCTTAGAATCAATTTGCTTTACACTTCTTAGGCTATAGTTACTTTTTTTCAGTGCTTTAACATATTTATCTTTTCTATCAATTATAAAAGACACATGTATGTCTTTTTATAGAAAGTGTGGAAAATATTGCAAAGTATTTTCTTTCACTTTTTTCTGGACAAGAATATTTTTAAGAATTGAGCTTATTATGTATACACAGTGTTATGTTCCGAATTTTAAAGTTATTACTATGTTATAGGATTTTTGATTAAACATTTGAAACTTGGTTACATATATCTGAGACAGTAAATAAGAAAAGAGAGATTGTAATTCATTAACAAGAAATAGAGAAGGTAAGACAGTTCTTAAAGATATTTATTACTGTGAACTATAGCATAGCTACAGAATGTAAAATGTATGTGTACAGTTTATAGGAATACAGGAAACCAAATACCTGGGTAGCTGTTATACAGATTTAAGAATAAAACAGTTCTAGTTCTTGAGAATCCCACTTGGGCATTTTCCTTCCATTGCATCTTTCTTTCTACATAACTCAAGAAGTAACTTCTGTCCACAGGCATGGTACTAAAATGCTTAGAACCATTGTGGCATGTTATCTGTCACTGCTAAAGGTGTTTTTCTGTTTGTTTGTTTGTTTGTTTGTGTTTTCCTTCTAGGGTCCCAGAAGCCAGCAGGCACCAGAGTAGGGAAACTGTCCCTTATCCCTTCTTCTGCCTTTTGATTTTGTTTATATTTTCTTCTATCTCATGTTATTTCTTTAAACTTAATATTTAGTTGAATTTTGCAAACTTTTCTCTGATTCTCTCTTTCTCTCTAGTATAGCTTGAAAGGTTTTCTTCACATTTAGGTTATATAGACATTCGCTAATGTTTTCTTGTAGTACTTTTGTGGTTTCATTTTCCACATGGAGTTTTCTGATCAATTACTAATTGATTCTGGTGCATGATGTGAAGTATGGATCTATTTTTCTTTTCTTTCAATAATTTGAGATGACATTTTCATTAATATTAAGTACAATGGTAAATTTCTATACCTTCTTTTATGTTCATTATTATGTTTATATTCATGCACCAATACCACACTGTTTTAATTACAGCAATTTTGTGGTATGTTTTAATATCCTGTATGGCTAGTTTTCCTCATTGCTTTGTCAGTCATTTTCAGGGTTTTTCTAACAGATTTTTCAAGTTTATTTTCCATGTGAACTTTATAATCAACTTGTCTAACCCCAAACAAAATAAAACAAAATTATTTTTTGTACCACCCATGGATCTAAGTGATGATTCACCCTGGGATTGAAATCACCCATGGAGCTTATATACATCTCTACTTATCATACATATATTTTACCTGGAAATATAGATTTCCAGATCTGATCACTAAAGTTCCAAATTCAGTAGGTCTAGAATACAACCTTGGAAGCTCTGTTATTCCTATGTATGGTTTTAGATGTTATCATTTTACAAAGCTTTACTTATTTGACTGTTTATTCATTTACCTATTTTCCTCCTTGTTCTAGAATGAATTTAAGGTGGCTACTGGAACACATAGGTATAAGAAGATAAATTTAATGCAAATTGAAAAAGAAATTAAAATAAAGGAAGTGAAACATTAGTGTAGATAAAGCTAATGTAAAAAAGTTCACAACAGTGGTCTAGAAATACCAAAGACTGTTTGCAGAAGTTGAGACACAAAGTCACTCCTGAAATATTCTGTGAAGTAAATTATATTACAGTCCCTCTTTCTTCATAACTGGTAGCATTTGCATGGGCATAAAATTGTTTAAAATAAACACTAAGAGCTGTCTTTAGGGAGAAAAGTAGCATATAAGTTCATCACATATCCAGAGAAGTGCATGTGCAAAAGAACGGTGTGACTCCCCAGACCCCAGTTATTAGGCAGTGGTCTGGAGCCTGGACTGTGGGCATAGCACCTTGAATATTTATATATTTAATGTTGGTAGCACAGGTCAGCAGAGTAATGTATTTCATCTCCAGTGCCTGTATCTATGAAACTTTATTTATTATCTATACCCTACTGATTCTATAAAGAATTTAAGAAAGGTTAAACAGCAGCAAATGTGCTTACAACAAGACAATTAAAATACAGATAGAAAAAGCAATCAGAAATCATATGAAGTAGGGCAAGTCGGACAAATCTGATAAATACTTCTTACACAATTTTGATTACAATTGATTATTACATTTAGATTTTCATTGACTATCCGCTAAATCTAAAAAGAAAATACGATAGTGATTGTTCTTCTCTGATAAAAAGAAAAATCTTAAATTTCTTTGTGAGATTTGTTTCTGTTATTAAATTCTAGGAAAAATTTATCAAATATAGCTATCTACAAATAGTATTGAGTTATAATTCTACAGGGTTTATCGTCTCCAAACCCATCTCAGGAGATTTGCTTTTACCTCATTCGTTTATAATTAGTTCTTTAGTCAGTTCTGTACATTTTTTTTCTTATCTAGATTAAGTGCTCTGTGAGAACAGGGAATGTCTGTTTATCTTCTTAATGTTGCACTTTTCCAATATAACACAACTAATACAACTAATAAATATTTATCAAATGAATGATTGAATAATGAATGAATAGAGAAACAATATTTTGTTCAGCCAATTGCATTTCTCAGCTGTCTCCCAAAGCACTGGGCTTGGGACAGTTATTTAGCAGTTCATTCATTCAACAAATATTTATTGAGCACCTACTACATGCCAGGCACTATATTTAGTTCTGGGATATGGGCAATAAAATAGATACAAAGAATGCTTTTCATCATAGTGCTTATCTTCTATAGTGGGAAAATAAATAAAATGATTAAAATATATAATATGTTAGATGAGAATTAGTGCTTTGAAAAGGAAAAAGAATCCTGACAATGCAGACAAGAAAAAGAGTCCTGGGTTCTATGTAAGTGTGTGTGTGTGTGTGTGTGTGTGTGTGTGTGTGTGTGTGTGTGTGTGTATGAGAGAGAGAGAGAGAGAATGAGAATAGAATCCAGGAAAAAAGGTATTACGTGGGCATCCTAGGTTCTTATGGTGACTAGTATAAACAGGAATAAAAAAACATAAAGCATTAGCCCTAATGGTCTCAAGACAGGTAATGGTGTGTTGTGGCTGAGAGTTGGAGGATAGAAAGTTTGTTTCCAGGGACACACAGAATTATGGGTATATGCCTCACTTGGTGGCACAGAGAGTGGTGAGTATATCCAAACCGGTTCAATGCATGCATTTAGTGAATTGGTCTAGAGAGAGTGACTGAGGAGAAGGCTAGGAGGAGGAAGAAATTCTCACACACCATGGAACCCGTTATTGCAGGAGCACTACCACAATAATGCTCTTCAAGAAAGAACTTGAGAGTTAATTTTGAATTGAAAGACTACGTGTAATTTAGGTGGGCAAAAAGTAATTTCCTGAGTTGGATTTGGGCCAGGGCATTGGACTTAACACCTCATCTCTTGCAAAAATTACTCAGGGACCTCTAATAATCACAAAAGAGCATAGCCTTAGATTTACAGCTCTGGTATAAGCTAGTATCTTCAGAGGGCAGTGTCACTTAGCACTCAGAACAGACTCTGGTTGATGAATGCTACCAACTGTCACTTACTGATTTACATGCCCTCTCTGCTCCCAACAGGAACTGCGTTTTTCCTAAAGAGCTTCTGCGCTAAGGATTGCCAAGGCTTTGCTCTGTCAAATGGTACGAGATCAGATCAATTGATACTAAAGGACCTTTGTAACAAAGAAACTTTAAAAAATGGGCCAAGAGATGCTTGCTGGTGTGACTGTTATTTTTTAAGCAGGTAAATATATCAATGTGAGTATTTCAGGAATAATAAAGATAGTGAACTCTGAATGAGGTATCTCACACTGGGTTTTCATCTTTATAACTACTAATCCAGGTAAAATCCAGCAAGTCATTTCACCTCTCTGAGCCTCAGTTTCCTGGTCCCTAAGACCTGGAATAAAATTCAAATAATTTACCTGTCTTAGGAGCCCACCACCTGAATTACCACCTGATGATCTCTCCAACTTGAGAACTTTAAAGCCTGTTCCTATCCCTAAAACCTTAGCCACACTGGTCTTTTTGTTCAGCAGATCTATCCAACTGGCTTGGAGTCAAGGTTTCAGCCCCTGTTTGCTTTGCCTCCTAAGAGAAACTCTACTTCCTCCAGAACTTTATATGACTGGCTCTTCCATCATTTGAAAATTCCCTTCTCAGAGCCTCTAATTCATCGCTGAACCCCACATTGCTCCTTGCCCCACTTGTTTTTCTCTCACAAGTTCCTATTTTATCTACTTCGTAATGTTTGTCATTTTCCAAAATTATCTTTTTATGTAATTGTTTAATTATTTGATCCCCATAGGATCAGAGTTTCCATAAGCAAAAGAACCTCATAATCCCTTTCACTAGTTTATTCCTCATATCTAAGGCAGTATGCGTAGTGAAGTAACTGGTGAAGAAAAAATTGTTAATAAATATGGATGAATGATGGAGAGTGAACTCAGTGATTTCCCTGGGCCATCCCCACTCCAGTAGTCTGGGGTCCAACGCATCTCTAGTTAGGACAACTCTTAGTCCCAGGCAGTACCATGAGCTGGAGTAGTTCTTTTAAGTGTCTGTTCTTACACTGTTGCCTGTCCTAGATATAACTTTTTTCCTCAGGGTTGCTGTTCTCAGAGTCAATTCGATACAAAGGAAGATGTTAAGGTAAGGGTAACTTGAGATAGAGTGAATTAAAAATCTAAAACAATGTCTTTACCTCCTGGTAAGCACTAAGTATTCTCCCCCTTTCTCCCTACCTAGTAATGGTAAAATTTGATATAAACATTAAATAAAATGTGAGGTAGTGGAGTATGTTTTAATATTATTAATAAAATAAGACAACATTTCTATGAAAACTTTCAAAATAATGGATTTCTAATAGTTGATTTTCACAAATGCCATGTGTTTCTCATGACACAGTGGAAAGGGCAGGGTTGACAAAACATGAGTAGGGTTGATTTGGTTCGGTGGCTCAGCCTGTAATCCCAGCACTTTGGGAGGCTGAGGCGAGTCGACTGCCTGAGCCTGTGAGTTTGAAACCAGCCCGGGCAACTTGGCGAGACTGCATCTCTACAATAAATAAAAAATTAGCTGGGCACGGTAGCGCATGATTGTAGTTCCAGCTACTTGGAAGGCTGAGGCAGAAGGATCACCGGAGCCCAGTAGCTGGTTGATACTGGGGTGGCCGTGAGCGTGCCACTGCACTCCAGCGTGGGCGACAGAGTAAGACTCTAACTTAAAAAAAAAAAAGAATGAGTAGGGTTGAGGGTGCACACAGAACACAGAACAGAAGAACTGGCAGGGTATTAGCTTAGTGGGGTGTGGAGTAGGACTCATGAAACTATGAAATCCAAGGCAAGGATGTGACAAATCATGGCGGTGACCATGGCAGAGAAAGCAATAATTAGGTTTGAATGACTCTTATGGAATCATTAGCTTAAAACCAAAAATGAAATGTCTCTAGTCAAAACACTATTTTATCAAAATATCCTTCACCACCTTTGCATTGATTATCATTACTTCCTGTGTCCTGAAGTTGTTTCAGATCACAACCACACAGCTATGAGAGGTACCAAGGCAAGAAGCAAGTCATACAGTTAAGAATATCTGAAAACTGGGGTTTTCAAAGCAATAAGGGAAGGTCAAAATTGGCCAAATACAATAGCCACTATTTTCATTATTGGGATTTCTGGAGCAGTGCTATTTTTTTAAGTAGTTGGCCTTGAAAATCTAAACTTACCTCTGTTCTATCTAAATTTGCCTCTATCCTCTTATAAAGGTACTCCTATCAGGGAGTTCTAAAAAAATGTAATGCAAAGTCACAGAAGACATTTTGCAGGGAATAGAAAGGAAGGAATAGAAATTAATCGCTTTGACTGTGCTTAGGTTAGCCCAATGGAAAACGACTTCAGAAAAAATCACTTGCCGACCAGGTTCAGTGGCTTAGCCTGTAATCCCAGCACTTTGGGAGGCCAAGGTGAGTGAATTGCCTAAGCCCGCGGGATGGAGATCAGCCCAGGCAACGTGGTGAAACCACATCTCTACAATAAAGTCAAAAAACTAACTGGGCGTGGTAGTGCACGCCTGTAGCTCTGGTTACTTGAAAGGCTGAGGTAGAAGGATCATCTGAGCCCAGGAGATCGACGCTGGGGTGGCCAGCCTGGGCAACTGAGTGGGACTCCATCTCAAAAAAAAAAAAATCAATCACTTGCCAGTTTTATCAATCAGAGAACATCTAAGAAACAAAGTTCTTTACACTGGGAAGACCAACAGGGGTAATTTAGTATGGATAACTGGTAAGTATGCATTAGACAAGCTGAAGATCAACCAAGAGAAGATGTAACAGAGATTAGCGACTACAGAAAACAGCTACCTTAGGACTGAAGGGAGGAGGCAGTGTGACTGGATCCCAGGAGCCTGGGTCATACAGGTAGACTCTGGAGCCAGGTAGGCCTGTAGGATGGGCTGGAAGGTAGGACAGAGGTGTGGGATGCCACAACCATTGGTGGATACATGCCTGAAAACAGAGAAAAGGGAAAAAATCTTCTGATTTATACCTTCTTGCTGCCTCCCAGCATGAGCTGTCCGGAAAACATTTCCCATTACCCTAAAGGAGTCAGAAACTAGTTGGTGATAGAGTCTGGGAGTCCTTGCTTGAAGGGATCAGATCCCTGTGATATAGTGGAAGGATAGGTAATAGATCTGAGAGGTGCCAGGTCCCACGAGAGTACAGCCCTTCCTTTCAGAATCCTACAAGTCAAGACCCATGAGTTGTTTGGATGAAAGAATTTTCCAGTGTGTTTTGGTAGTTCTGGAGATTTTAGTAACACATAAAGAGAGGCTAGGATATGTCTCATCTTAGAAAATAAAATAAAGATTTCAGCACTGAAGCATTGACTTCAGTTCACCAAAATAGTCTGCCCACCACTGATAGCCTCATCACTCCACCCTGCAGGGGCTCTCCTTTTTTTTTGTTTACTTGTTTTCATTTATAAGATACTTTTCAAGGGTATGATGTCAGCATGATATTGCCATCTCACTGTCAAAGTTTCCTTTTCACACAAATGAAACCATTCAAGGCCATTCTACCTAGACGGGTGGTTTCTTTCAATGCCAATTTAAAATTATTTTCATAAATATATACTATTTGATACCAAGGAAATAAAGAAAAGAAACATAACTGAGAAGAGAGTGGAGTGCCAACACACTCCACAACCAGAAATCCATTACAGTGTACTTTGCAAATACTGTGGGTAATTAAAGACTTTTAAAGGCATCTACAGTATTATTTACTTGACAGTGGAACTCTTACAGGCTATTATGTAAATACACATTGAGCACATTTTAAAAGTGCATGCTATTTACTTTCATAAGTGTTGTTAATATGTATTTCATTTAACCCCAAGGAGCCATTTCAGTCTCTTGTGTGAATTTACATTTATGAATGTTTTTATAAAATGCGTATTATTTACCCAATAGGCAGCTCTGCCATAAGAAATGCTAGAGCTGATTGCCAATTTAACGTCACATGAGTTTCCATGCAATCGTTCCTGAGGTCTTCCTGTGCGATTGGGCATCCCTAAATACCCCTTCCTTTCAGAATCCTACAAGTCAAGACCCATGAGTTGTTTGGATGAAAGAATTTTCCAGTGTGTTTTGGTAGTTCTGGAGATTTTAGTATCACATAAAGAGAGGCTAGGATATGTCTCATCTTAGAAAATAAAATAAAAATTTCAGCACTGAAGACGGCAGTCTATAAAGTATATGTGTGTAATCACCTTGTTTACTCTGTGAACCAAAGCCAACGTCCACAAAATAACGATGAGCAAGTACCAGAGTAAGATACTTGAAAAGTGAGTTTCCTTCTTTCTTTCCCTCCTTCCTTTCTTCCTCCCTCCCTTCTTACCTTTCTTCTGCATTAGGATAAACTCCTTACTGCCCCAGACATTTTCAATGAGATACCAATATGACCCCCTCTCCAACACACACACACACACACACACCATATGCAGAAATTGCATAGGGAATAAAGATTCCCTGCCAATGCACATACCATATGCGGAATTTGCAGATGGAATCTGTTCCATGACTTTTGTATCCCCTCAGCCAGCTCAAAGACATAAACCGAGGGGGTATAAGGCGAACAACCAAAGAACACAGACGAGTGACAAGATTTCATTGGAAAGAGTCTCTCTAGGCCGAAAGTTCCTTCTCCTTTCCTTAGTAGGAGTGGACTGAGTGCCACTTTCTAACCTAAAGCCTAGACGGACACACTGAGAACTTTGAAATTTATTTATGGGGGTGAAACAGAAACTGGGTACTGGTCTTATGACGAATAAAGCTAATGTAGATTGAAGACTGAGTCTGATTCCTACTCAGGAAATCTAGGAGGTAAAAGAAAGGGCGCTGAGCTGATTTGGTGGTAGATCCAGAAGGCTTTTGCTGTACTGAGATTTTTCTGCAGTCCTGAAGTTGGTCAGGACAACAATGTGGTGGCGTATCCTGTGACTCGATGATGACCATGCTACAGAAAGAGAACAGGAATGTCTTGGGTCATATTTGAGACACTTTTGCCCAGGAGCCAAAGAAGGTCACATAAACAACTACACAAACTACAAATAGAGGAACCAAGCTGAGAAAACTACACATCCCATACAACACTCAACCTTAGAGTCTATAATACTGAGTAATCTGTCACAGAAACAAATAACTGAGTACCACATGTTCTCACTCATAAGTGGACCTTAAACAATTATCATAATGCTATAAGAAAGGGATGGGCAGTAGCTGAAAACTGCCGGGGATGGGGGGCACCTCATCAACAAGGGTACCTGCATAATGAATATTTGTATACCTAACCCTGAACTATATCCCACATCTTAAAAAAAAAAAGATTCAACTTTAATCATTCCAGGTCTAGGGAAGCCATCTCACTGATTGAAGACTATCCTCTCACCTCTATTCCCTCCTCTGTTTTTGACACTGTCAGAAAACAAATGATAACCAGAGAAATGGCAAGGATATAAGAGGTCTATAAATATTGAACAGAAGCTTTAAGAAGTAGATTGCAAAATTGGCCACAGGTCCTTTCCCATTCTTACTATATACTCCTGAAACTCAACATTACAATCCTCTTATCAAAAGGCGCAGTTTAATTCTCCACACATTGAATCTAGGTTGATTGGTTGACACCTTTAGCTAAGTTTAGGTGTTTAAAGCATTTGTTCATTTGGAACTTGCCCTTTCTAGCTGTAGAATCCTGTGACCACCATCCTGTGAATGAGACTGGATCAGTATGTTGGAAAATAAGAAATATGCACCACAGTGTCCCAGACAATAACCACTCAATAACTGGATATGTAGATGAGGCCTTTGACAGCCAGCTGATTGTTGACCCATGGGTGAGCTCAGTTTATATCAGTAAAAGAAACACACCACTGAACCCAGTCCAAATTTCTGATCCATAGAATTGTGAACAAATAATTATTATTGTCTTAAATCGCTAGACTCTGGGTCAATTTGTTATGCAGCAGGAGGTAACTGATACAGCCCTTTTCAGTCTGAAACAAGACTCAACTGGGGATATGGGAGAATTTCAAAATGTCTGTGAGCCCAAACATTTGACCTTCTGGTTTGAGGCTGTGTTTAAAACTTAATGTGACTGCAGAAGTGTCTAATACTGAATAATCCTTAGCCTCCATGAGTTTTCATGTATGGACAGGGAAAGATCACGCCGAATAAATAAAGTTTAAAGAGATAGTAAAGCATAGCTTGAAATTTCATTTTTATTAAATCCACATGAACCCTATTTCGTGAGTTGATTATAGTTTTATAAACATGTGCTACATGCTCAGTGTCACTTATCCAGCTTGGCCACAGAGCAAAAACATTCACTCTGAGAAGAGTTGATGTCAGGGTCATAAATAACATCTAACTTCTATTCACTGAGGACACTTGGCAAGAAAAGAAATGTCCTGGATAACTATCCGTATAAACCTGCTAGTGATCTGTTCTCTATTATACACACTATTTTTACTAGTGGAAAGATAGTGGAGAGTCTTTATCTATGAAATGCTTTTAGAAGAACACATCTGGTTTACCCAGGGTGCTTGTTGTAAATAAGACTGGAATTCGTGGATTTATGAGAACATGATTCGTTAGATAATTAGCAGAGTAAGAAAAGGAGATGCTTTACAACTGAAATGGTTTCCACCGTGTAAGAAACATCTGTGTGCATTGTGTAAACTCACAAGCTGGGGTTGACCAGATTGTTCCTTATGTGAGAGAAGGAGGGCTTTGGGGAGCTGAGGTAATGAATGGTGTTGGACTTCTCTGAGAGAAGCATGCTTCATCCATGTACTGCAATTGCTCGTACTCTTTGAATTACTAGGAAATTTTGATAGTGAGTAAGATCTATGACTCATGAGAGTCTGCTTTGACAATTTGATCCTTTTTGTTTTTCTCATCTTCTATTTGGAGACTCCTGAGTCCTCAAGGGACCTCAGAAACTTAGGCTCTGACTCAAAAGTAAATCATCATGCAACTTTGGGCAAACCGCTTAACGTCTATATTTTTACATTATCTATTACATTAAACAAATAGGTAAATTACACCACCTCAAATGGAGCCTATGAACACTGAAGGGACAACAAATGAGAAATGCCTTTAAAAATTATAAAGTAAAATACAAATGCAAGTAATTAAAGTTGTAAGATTTTGTCATCGCTGGGTACTAGTACCATGTTTAGCTCCCTTGAGAGATTATTCATATTAATTCTGTGTTACTTTTTGTCTTTTCCAGCATCTGGTAAGCACTGTGTCTTTTACATAGAAGAAGTTCTTCATATTAACCAACTTATTTCCTTCAGTTTCACCTGGAGTAAGCATTTTACAGTTTACCACATAAAGTAATTTGTGAAGCATTCAGAACTTAATTACACTCAATAATACTATTATTCATTTACTATATGGGCTCAAATGTGGATTTTTCAAAGATATTGGAAAATTAAAATTGACTGTATAATATTTGATATTAAATCACTATAGTTTATTTTCTGGGTACTTGGTAATAAGAGAAGCACCTCTATCAAAGCTTTTAATGTAGGTATTAAATTAAACAATATGCAATTGCCATTCTTATAAATCAACAATGTACAGATATTAGAAATTTTGTATGATTTTGTCTAATAGTCACAATGTGTAGGTTGGCTAACATGAGAAAGCATAGAAAAAGAAAGAAGTAAAATTTAGCAGACACTGTTGATTTGTTGATTGGTAAGTACTTTTCCACCTCTTCTCCCCTATACTTTCTACAGAGTTTGGTAATAAGACAATGAGGAAGCATGCTTCATCCATGTACTGTGCTTCGGAAACAATTTTAGCAGAAGACACCTGGTTTACCCAAGGTGCTTGTTGTAAATAAACCTGGGATTTATGAATTTATGAGAATATAACTGTTAGATAATTAGCAGAGTAAGAAATGGAGATGTTCTACAACTGAAATGGCTCCCTCTGCGTAAGAAACTTCTGTGTGCATTGTGTCAACTCACAGGCTAGGGTTGACCAATTTATCTTCCTGGCTGTTGTCACGTGCAGTCATATGATATTCTTCTGACATATACAACAGAAGCTGGGACTTGCAGAAGAACATTTGCTGTCTTAATGAAAAGGGTAGATGAAGCTAGCACCATGCTGTCCCTTCTCTCTTCTTGCCCTGGGTGTGATGCTGTAGCTGTCAGCTGACTAAAAGTTTAAACATGGTGATCAGAAAGACAGGAAGAAGCTGAGTCCATGATAACAACACAGTGCCATCCACCAGTGCTGGGCTTTCTGCCTCCAGCAGTCGAGGGCAGGGAGAAGAAACAGTTTGCATTTACTTAAATGATACAAGCTTGGTTTTCTGCAACTCGTAGCTGAAAAAAAATAGCTGCTACAGTAGTAAACATGATTGTGTATGTAGACACCCACCACCCAATTATCAAGATCTGCGTAATAAGATTTTCAGTTACAAAATTCTATTAATATGAGTTATAAAAACTGCTTATTGTAACAATCCATATTAGAATCTTCATGAAATATGTACATTTATTTGCTTTACTGGCTCTAGAAAGCACAAATTGACTTTTTAAAAAAAATGATACTTTAACCATTGTTTTGTGCCAAAGATTTATCTTTCTGAACACCAAAGATTCCTAAGGGTTAAATCTTATGAAACAGCTGATATTTTCCTGGTTTTGACCAACATAAATGACAATTTTATAAGGCTCAATATAATATACAGCCCTGCCACTGTAAGAATAAGAAGTTTCTGATATTTCACAGTAGTTGAGTGGATCCCAGGATATACTTTGTGAATAACATTTATTTATTTATTTATGTTTCAATGTATTTTTTAAAATTTAGCTAAGTTTTGAAGTCATCTTGTTTTCCAAATATTTTCCTCTTTTATATAAAAGGAAAGATTGGCAAAATGTGAATTACAGTTTAGAATTTTATAACACTCAATGTAGTGCACACAAACATACACACACAATTCTGCAATACGTTATCCATTTAAATCCTGTAATCAGAGATGGGTTTAGATGAGTGTCTAAATATATCACACACATAATATATATATCATGTACATCTTATAAAAATCCTCTTTAGAACAAATTAATTTCCAGGCAAAACTAAAATTTCTTCAAAATAAAAATTAAAAAAATCTAAATCTTCTAAGCCTGTTAAATGCTAGCAATAGTAACATCATCACTAATAAGACATTTATAGCATTTTAGTGGTGATTAATTTTTATTAAAATATAATGAATATTGTTAAAGTGTTTTTGACAATACACTGTTTTAAAAGCTGTTTGAAATATCAAAAATAATGTATTTTTCCTGAGTTCTATATAAATTTTCATTGAATTCAAACTTTTAGATAAATCTTCCAATATCTAATGCATCATATTATCAAAGCACAAAAAACCATTATATGATTATAAGAAGAACCTCAGAACACACTGTCTTCAAATTTAATGGACTCCCAATGCTTTTTTCCCCCTGCAAAGACTGTTTTTAAGACATTTCACAGTATTTTATACATTATAAATGGATTCCATTCTTGGCTTAGTAATTCACCTAATGGACAATGGATACAAAAAAGCTGTAACTCCAGGGACATTAAATTGGTTCTAAACTCTGAAAATTACAGCTTTTACAAAAAGAAGAAAATACTAAAAACATGTCTAATGCAACACTGCATCTAATTTTCCACTACTTCCAGATTGTGTCTAAAAGCTCCTAAACTTCTTAATGACACAATATGTTAAAATTGCGTTCCTTTATATTTAGATCTCAGAAAGATCTCACCCGTTTTATAACCCAAGGAGGGCTTATCAGCAAAGAGGGCGTGTGTGTGTGTGTGTGTGTGTGTGTGTGTGTGTGTGTGTGTGTGTATGTGTGTGTGTTGGGAGGCAGGAGGAAAGAACAGGTGGAAGGTGCTACATCTATCCCAAGAGACTGCAAATTCTCATACTGAGGTAGAGACTTGGGTGGCATCCTTCTTCATTCTCCAAGGTGATTACAAATCCACATTTCCATTTTAAGCATCGATCAAAGGTATTTCAGTAAGGGAACAGAAGGTGAACAGAAAAAATTGCTTTCTAGACATACCTGGTGATCAGCATTAAGCCTTAAAACCAGCCCCTAATTTGATAATACCTTTATTTAGATCCATATCCATTCCAAGAACATGAGCAATTCTCTCTAAAGCTAAACAATACATTCAAGCACTGAGGATAGAGAAAGTATTTCACTGAACTGTAAATACAAAATGCTTCACATTTTGTCAATTCACACGTGACTATAATAAAATATGACCAGTGTCTGAATGTGAACAGTCTGTGAATTGGCACAGATTTTAATACTTGTAGTTAGTGCCTTTATGAGCTATTCAATTTTCAAAAAAGACTGTCTCCAATTCCTCTCTCCTCTCCCAAAAAAATAAACAGTTTAGAATACTATCACTGTAACATAAATTCATCTATTTAATCCTTTTATCTTTTTCTCTACCTTGTTCTGAGATTAGGAACTTTCTTCCTCTAAGTAATTATTTTCTTGTGGCTTTCTCCCACATCTTTGCAAATAGTTAACATAAACACAGTTTGCAGAGAGCCTATCTTAAATATACCTCCGATCTCTTGGGCATATTGCTTTACATTTACAGTGTTTGAGAAAATGCTAGTTCATTCTAGTTTTTAGTCACCCCTTCTAGACTACTGATAGATCTGTGCCCTTTGTACACCTTTTAGAGTTTCTTTCAAATTAGCACCCTTTGGCCATCTAGGTAAATAAAATCTCCATTTCTAATAACTTCTATCACTGCAAATCTGATCTAACAACAGAAATTTACCTAGACTGGGCTCTTTAACTGCCACACTTCATCCTCCTTGCAATACATTGACAATTTTCAAATTTTTATGCTAAAAAAATTACCAGTTTTCATTCCCAGCTTCCCTCTTAATTTGCACCCAGTCTTTCCTTAAAGGCTGCACATTACCCTCCAGTTCTCAAGAAGAGCCCTTGATTTTCATGAGAAATTACATACTTTTGTTAGAAGCTTCGTCGCATGGTTTCTCCCTTGATTTGGTCTGTGAGATTGGCCACAAATGAATTTTTCTGTCTTGTTTCTTAAAACTTCTTGGATATCTTTCATCACCAGTCACACACACCACACCTCCATATAATGTGAGGTAGCTGTACTCAATATTTCCCACCATTTTCTGTTAAAAATAGTAGTTGTGTGAAAACAGGTCTTGGTTTCTCTGCATTCTCGCGGTGCCCTTTGTCCCCTCCCTCCATTACCTATCATCTAACATCCTCCAGACTTCTCTTTACTCTGAGCATTTGAAATAACTTTACTGTCTCTCACCACCATCCAACATTTTCACAAAAATCTTGTGAATCCCAGCTCCTAAATATCTCTAGAATCTGTTCCAAGTTTGTCCTCTTCCCTATAATTTTATGCACCCATAATGATAACTAATATCGACTGCTAAAGTTGCTGCTGTTTTATTTTATTTTACTTTATTGTATCAAGTCATTCTATCATTACAATAACTCTATATGGTAGCTACTAGTGCGCTTCCAATCCACGGATGAGGAAATTAAACTACATATAAGTTAGTTCATTGTTTGAGGTTCCCAAACCAAGGGATAAATCAACAGTTGAACAGAAGCAGACTGATATCAGATTCTATGCAACATAGCTTTCTTCTTGCTTAGACTATTTTGAAATGTCCCAAAGTTCTCTCCAAACTCTAGTTTCATCCCCATACTTTTTCTCCTCCACAAAACTGGAGGTGACTTTCTGAAACACAATTCTGAACAAAGAATCCCTTTGCTAAGACAAAAAGCTTCAGCAGCTTCCTGTTGGCTACAGGGCAATGCTCAATCTTCTCAGTGAGCATGGAAGGCCTTCTGCAATAAGACGTCATCTCTCCCACTCACACCATTTACCCTCCTGGTCTACCTCAAAACACCTGGTTCTCCAGTTACTGAAAGATCACTCTTCCTTGAAGCTACATCCTTCCATATCTTTCTACCTGGAGTCACTCTCTGCCTGCAGTGCTCTTCTCCAAACTCACTACTTTGTATGCTTCTGCTCTTCGTGTGCACTTCTTGTGCACACCTGGTCACACATGTTGCTTCTTCTATGGAGACTTCCTTAAATGACTTGGAACAAATAACCCTTCCCTCCACTGAGTTGTCTGAGAATTCTGTTCATCACTCTATTGGAACATGTATCTGTGATCTCTCTGCTTTGATGGTGAACATATCAAGGAACAGCATAAGATCTTTCAGATCTTTTTTATCTCTCCAGTGCCTCCTATATAATGTGGGTAACTAATAAACATTTGTCAAATAATGGCCAAATCTTTGTCCCATGTGCCTTGCCCTTCTACTAGTATTTTATTCTTTGAATAAAAATCATATGCATGAAGATATTATCCAGGGGCCTCTAATAAAAATATTAACTTTCAATCAGACAGAATTTATACCCTGAGGGTTGCTATTTCATGAATTTTTCCCTTGAGTCCACTCATGGTTCCTTTCACTGAAAAGATTGATTCCCAGAACACTCTAAAGAACTACCGTGCTGCAGGGTTAGTAACTGGTGGTTTATCAGACTTTTCAGTGAGGTATCGTGGAGTTCTGTGAGATCAAAATTATTTTCATAGTAATATTGAGAACTTATTTGCTTTTTCACTCTTATTCTCTCATGGGTGTACAGTGGAGTTTTATAAAGGCTATCTGACATGTGATGATACTGTCAATCCATTTATGAATTGTATACTTGTATATGCTTATATGTTTTAAATCTTTCTCAGTTTTAAGGCTGGGCACAATGGCTCATGTCTGTAATCCCAGCACTTTGAGAGGCAGAGGTAGGAGGATCACTTGAGGTCAAGTTCAAGACCAGCCTGGGTAACATAACGAGACCCCTCTCTACAAAAAAATTAAAAACGGAGTGCACCTGTAGTGCAAGCTACTTGGGAGACTGATGCAGGAGGCTGACACAAGAGGACTGCTGGAGCTCAAGAGTTGGAGGCTATGGTGAGCCATAATCATGCCACTGCATTCCAGCCTGGGCAACTGAGTGAGACCTTGACTGAAAAAAAATGTTTTTCTCAGTTTTAATTTCCAAAACAGTGAATGTTCATAGATATAACCCACATAAAGAGATGCTCTTTGGACACATAAACATTTTTTAAAATAGAGTCCTGAGACCAAACAATTTGGGACTCTCTGCTCTATGTATACTAGAGTGAATCCTAGTATACTAAAAGTGACATATAGAATAGAAAAAAAATTCTAAAGACTACATGTATGTTTTTCTTGTATAATATTCATCTTGCAATGCATCCTGAAATTTTTATTTTATTATATTTGAACAATGTTGCCCAAAATCTTCTTTCTGCAAAGCAAAGTTATGAGTCAGAATCTTGTGGTTTTTAAGGGATTACAAACTACTTGATAATTAGTTCCAGTATCTGCCCAGGTATCAAAGATAAATTGACTTCTCTACAAGTATAAGATTTGTCCTTTATAAAAAATAAGCACGCATACAAATTTTACTATTTTCAGGTTCTCAGCAAACTCAGTAATGGTACTTCATAGTTCTTTTTTTATTATTCTAATTCCTGAACCAGTCTCTGAAATATATGATATCTGTGTTTCCATACATCAGAAATAAATGTATATTTCTAAAGTTTTTTTTAAAATGTAGTCTAATTGGACAAACCTTTTATTCTATAATTATATACCTTTAAAAATGAATTATCCTGTCCTTGTGTTCTTATATACTTTTTAAATGTAGTAACAAAAATATGTGAGAAAAGTCTATTTTAGGATGAGACTCTTCTTTCTAATAATCCAGATTTAACATTTATGAATTTTCTTATGTAATTTCTTCCTTCACTAAGGCATACACAAAAAGAAGTGCTAAGAAATTTCTACTTATTTTGACTTTCCAAGAATATCATGCATATATTCATCTTGGCTAATCTTCCTGTATGATGTTTCAAATAGATTGTGTTATAACATTTTCACTAGAATAAAATTTCTTTATGAGTTTTTACTGAGATATTAAACTTCTATGAAACTTAAGACGCTTATGAGGAAGTATATGTTTCTTTTCAAGGTGATGCACTTTAAAACTTAGCTTACATCAAAAGATGATGTGACAGAATTGAACACAAATAATGAACAATTGGAAAACTTAAATGTTTAATATCTACTGAGATTTCAGGCAACCTTCAATAAACTGTGCATTTATTCTAGCACAAAAGTAACAGAATTAATTTTCTTCCACCATGATCATGCTCATGAATATATCTAACTTTTGAAGATATAACTAGGTAGGGTTGGGGAAAAAAATCTTAAAATCTCATCATGAAACCACATTGAGATAAGTTTTGTCAAGTCTGAAGCTTCTGGGATTACAGGTAATTCTCAAGCTCATTGCCATGATATACTCTGTCACACATAGCTGCCCTTTAGGGCTCTGCAAGGCCCCACATAGACACCCTGTTGTTTCTCACATTTTCTTGTAATTTGAAGAGATAAATGGTGCCAGCTGGCTTCTGTTTTACTCAAGGCAAGATGATATTCAGCTCTCCAAGAACTTGGTACACACCGTAAAAAACCTGCCAGAAGGAATGAAGAGCAATGGGTGTGTGTATTCAACTGGGGAGGGGGAAGGAGAGGAAGAAATACCTGAACCAGGTTGCTGTAGTTACAGTCTTTGGCAGTTTGATAGACAGATAAATAGGAATGCTTATATGTCATAAGGGAAGCTTATGGAGTTGGACTGAAGCTCAACACGCAAACGTGAAAAAGTAAATATCTAACATGTTTGGGAATTTTTTTACATCAATAGTACTTGGTTAAATCACTCATATTCTCAGCTGGATAGATCAACTGGGGAAAGAAGGTGGCAGAGTGCTATAATTATAGTAAATCTTTAAATTGCTTTTCTTATAGTAAAATCTACGTTGAAGTAAATAGGAACATGTGCAGTTGAATAACAACAAATAAACAGGTGATGGTTTTTGAGTGCTTAATATGTGCCAAACACTCTTCTAATGGGCTCACATGGAGTAACTAATTTACATCTCACAAATGCCCAATGCTATGGGTAACTATCATTATCTCCATTTCAAAAATGAAATGAAAACTTTGAGGCAGAGTCCTCTTCCAGAAAGCACACATAGCCAGTTGAAGTGCTGAGCTTTGACCCCAGAATGTCTTGCTCTAGAGATAACACACTTGCTTACTTCCTACTGCCTTAAAGCCGTGTATAATGCCAAGATGAAATTTATTTTGCAATTCTCTCATAATATGTTTTATGTTCTATAATTGTATGTGTTTAAACACTTATTACTTGTAAGTATTCTTCATTGTTCTCATTTTCATTACTCTGATCCTCTTCCTTCCTGTGTTGAATAATCAAGAGACCAAACCTTATAAAAAAATTCCACAGAAAACTCCAAGATCATCTTGTGCATAACTGTGGTTACAAAAACTTTTGAAGTGATTAGATCATAGGCTAGTCATCAACATCATAAGGCTGATTTTTCATTGTGTCTTCATTCACACAGTGCTTGGTAATCTTTTAAGATTAATATTTAAAAAGTAAAGCTGATTTTATTTTTTTTAATTATTACCATATTGTATGCTTATTGCAAAAGTCATAGCAAATACTGAAGTGAAAGGAAGAGAACTTAACTGGAAAAATCAGTCACTATTATCATTTGGCCTGTCTCCACAAGGAAACTTCTAAGAATCAGAACTGTTCAACATCAGGATAAGGAGTGAACTCAATATTAGTGAAAGCAAAAGCCTAGAAGACAGGGAGACCACTCAGTCCAAGTAGTAGATTACATAATGTCAATAGGGTACTCTCTGGCATTACATCTCTGAGAAAAAAAGTCCTGATTTGTGGTGTTGGTCAATTTCCATGGTGTAAATGTCACCAAATATAGAATTGTCATAGATGCACACGACAGCACTTTCAGTCTGATACAAGCAAGACCCAGTATAACACTGATAGTGTTCTCTAAGATTCTTCCTAATTCTTCCAGTTCTGGACTCTTATCCAATATATTATTTCTTTCTTTTCCGAGATTTTTCTTCTTACCTTGACAGGACCATTGCTTTGGCTTCTCAGTTGGTTCACTAACATACACTTGGCCCTCCTGCTGTTTGTGCTTTACAAAACACCCAGAGTGATCTTTTAAGGACACAAATCTGAGCATGCCATTTCCCCTCCCTGAGCAAATTCAATGACTTCTGTGGTATGCTGAGTAATGGCCCCCTATTAGGTCCATGTCCTAATTATCTGAAGCTGTGAATCTTACCTTATATGGCAAATGGGGATTTGTAAATGTGATTAATTAAGGACCTTGAGATGGGTAAATTATCCTGGGTTATCTGGATGGGTCTGGTGAGTTCACAATGGTTTTTTGGTTTTGTTTTTTTTGGTTTCTTTTTTAATCAAGAAGGGACAGGAGAATTCAGTGTCAAAGCAGAAGGTGATATGATGACAAAAGCAGAGATTGGGGTGATGGACTTTAAAGATGAAGGGAGAAGCACAAGTCAAACGACAAGGTAGAAGTTGAAAAAGACAAGGAAACATTTATCCCTCAGATCCTTGAGGGGAGTCTTGCTAACACTGTCATTTGAGCTCAGTGAAACTGATTGTAGACGTTTAACCTCCAGAACTATAAGATAATAACTTTGTGTTGTTATAAGCCACTACATTTGTGATAATTTTTTACAGCAGCAGTAGGAAACTAGCACAGTAACTCCTTCTATAAGATAAAGACAAGCCGGGCTCGGTGGCTCAGCCTGTAATCCCGCGCCTTTGGGAGGCTGAGGTGAGTGGATTGCCTGAGCCCGCAGGTTCGAGACCCACCTGGGCAGCGAGACCTCATCTCTACAATAAATCAAAAAATCAGCCGGGCATGGTAGTGCATGCCTGTAGTTCTGGCTACTTGGAAGGTTGAGACGGAAGGATCGCCGGAGCCCAGCAGGTCGAGGCTGCGGTGGCCAGGAGCTGCCACTGCACTCCAGTCTGGGCGACAGAGTGAGACTCCAACTCAAAAAAACAGGTAAAGACAAGGTCATTTCCAGTAGCCTATGACCCCCATATAATCTCATCTCTGCCTGTGCTCTCATGTCAATTTGTGTCACTTGTTCCCTTGTTCTCTTGTTCTCTTGTTCTTTCCTCTCCGTCCCCACTGACTTTCAGTTCACTATGTTTTTCATGCTTGGCTGCCACAGGACCTTTTTCTATGCTATCACTTCTGCCTTGAATGTGATTTCCTTTTTTTTTTTTTTTTTTTTTTTTAGTTAATTTGTAACCACATGTCAATTCAAGCATCACTTCCTCAGAAATGCTTTTTAAATTTCTTTTTTGCCAAGATCAAATCTCCTATATTTAGAATAGGCACACATGGAAGAGTATCTTACTCATTGTTTTTATAGCAAGTGGATTTTTTACATGTGTTTGTATGATTTTTTTCATAATTGCCTTTCTCCTTCACTGAGTGGGATGCATTCTAATTTTCATTTATCTTTGTTTCCAGAGGACTTGACACATAGGGGGCTCAATAAATATTTTATATATGACTAAATACTTCCCAGCTCATTCCTTTCTAACAATTGTGTTCAGTTTACCAACATTTACCAATAGTCAACTTTATAAATGTCCTAATCTGATATATATTCATATAATTTCTAATAATAAAGACATAGTAATAACAGCTAACCTCTACTGAGAGTTTACTATGTGTCAAGCACTGTAATCAATGCTCTAAGTATACAAAGTATATTAGAGTAAGATGAGTATAATTATATTCTCAGATCAGAAAAAAATAATCCTTAAAATATTTATGCAACTTTCAATAGACCACATGGCTAAGACTGGGTTTAATATGTAGATGTGACTTATAAAACTTTCATTTCTTAGCACAATATTACTGTTTTTTTTTTCAAGGCCCTATACTTGTTTGTAGGGATTATTTATATACTTATGCTTATTTATTAATGTATTATCTATTAACCCATTCTCATGCTCTCTGTTTTTATTTTTCATTAGTATTCTGTTGGTAAGAACTATCCATAGTGCTGAAATACATTGATTCTAACTGTTGCTACATTTTATTCAATAATATATAGCCATTATAATCTTACTCCCAGTGTCAGAGAGGGTTAATTCTTCTCCAGCAGGCATTCTTCCTTCTTCCTTTAGTAGCAGTGTGTAACTGAGAACATGACTGTCCAGCTAGAAACTACCCGTATACTTGCCAACGTTCCTTAAAGATAGATGTGGCTTATTATTATGTTCTGAATAATGAGATATGGCTATTAGAAATGTGTCAAACTTCCAGGTTGTGTTCTCTTTCTTTCTTTCTTTCTTTCTTTTTTTCTTTCTTTCTTTTTTTCTTTCTTTCTTTCTTTCTTTCTTTTTTTTTTGAGTTGGAGTCTCACTCCATCACCCAGACTGGAGTGCAGTGGCACACTCACAGCCACCCCAGGGTTGATCTGCTGGGCTCTGGTGATCCTTCCGCCTCAGTCTTTCAAGTAACCAGAACTACAGGCAAGCACTACCACACCTGGCTAATTTTTTTTTAATTGAAGAGCCAAGTTGCCTGGACTAGTCTCGAACCCATGGGCTCAGGCAATCTACTAGCCTCAACTTCCCAAAGTGCTGGGATTACAGGCTGAGCCACTGAGCCCGGCCTGTGTTCTTAAAAATAAGTAGTACATCCTCCACTTTTCCTTTTTCCTCTTACCACTAGCTACAGCCAGAGTAGTCATTTAAAACCACAGGACAGAAGAATATTTTGGGTTGGTGGAGAATCAAAACAAAAGGAATATTAGCCACAGTCACCATAGAGCTGCAATACTTGCCTGGGACTTCTGAAATTCAGGTGTCTGTTATGTGAAGATGTGTACATTTCTCTTTTTTAGTCACTATTATTTTGACTCTTCTTAGAGCAATTGCATTGGTATTCAAACAAATATACCTATCCTTTCCTCTGTTGAAAGACATTGAATTTCTTCTAACTCTTGCCACCACACTAATGGTGCTGTAATAACATCTTCACACATTTTCTTTAAGGATTTATATAAGACTTTATCTGAGCTAGGTACCCAAGAGTAGGAGCTATGGGTCTAGCTTATAAAATATTAAATTTGACTAAAAACTACTAGATTGCTTTGTAGAATAAGCTTTTGTTCTTAATTGTTAGTGTATGCATCCTCTTTCTGAAACATTCCTTCAACTCAATTCTTGTTTTCTTTCAATGTACAGTTTTAGTGATTCTAACCCCTACTTGATTTAAATATGAAATTTTTCAAGAGGTAAGAAAAGAGGATAAAGTTAGTGAGAAAACATGGAGAAGTGATACCCAAATTCATTTGATCAGCAGGGAAATATTTTGCACTAGTCTGGACCTCAGGCTTTCATCTTATAATGAAAGAATATATAATATGCTATTTATAGATCAAGAAAGTTGAATTTTATAATCTTTTATAATTTTATAACTTGACTTAATGCTCAAAGGCCAATGTCTCTGACAGTCTTGGGTTGTTAAGAATTATGCCCAGTCTTCAACAAGAAGACTTAGCTCTAAGAAGTATCATGGCAGGATGATTTGTGAACTTAGGGTCAGATTGGACAAAGTAGTCCTACCTCTATCACCAAGAGGATGCAGGAACTAAGACAAGTCCCTTCTCATCATCAGTTTTTACTTTTCTCTTTATTCATAAGACAGGCAAAACCAAAGAGATCTCCAAGTATATCTGCATGCGTGTTTTACATTAAAAAATAAAATGCCATAAGTGATCACTAAATTTCAAATGTTGTGCTAAGTGCTCACTACACAAAGATTTATGTAATGCATCCTCTCCCCTAAATGGGCTTATCAACTAGAGATTAACATAATAATGTGAACATGTAATTCAACACAGTGTTGTGCCAGATGCCTTATGTTCCTGTCAGACTCACCTCTGATGCTAGCCATGGTTCTAGTAGACCTATTGATGAGGCCATAGAATGTGTAGGTTTTTGTCTCTCTTGTTAGTGTTCACCACAGATCACCTAATGCAGCACAACTCACTCTTTAGTCATAAGATGTAATATTACCATACCTTATAAGACCTATTTTATGCAAAGAATGTGAGATATTAGACACAGGATCACAGGGTCCGTTAGTCCTTCCATATGCTATATCAACAGAACACACTATCCTATAATAAAACAATGACTAAGGTGCCAGCTTGAGAGAAACAGCTTACAATTTTGGTTCTGTCTTCCAGATGCAGCATAACAACAAGCCAATGGCTAACATCTAGCACTTTGACCCCAAAGACTACATGAATCCAGTAATCACAAGTTGTATGCTGCTTATCTTACCATGGCTCTCAGTGATTGCCTGAGAAATGAATGCTTTCTTTTCTCAAATCTTAGAACCTTTTCAATTTGTCAAAGATCCCAGGGGAGAGAATGTCAATTCCCACCTGATTATTTCAAACAACTCAAACTAGTAGATCAGCTACCCAAACTAAAATGGTAACAACAATGACAACAAAAGGAGTTACTCTTGATGAAATTGACACAGAATATTATGAGGAGCTATAGCTGTTGCTATAAAATGGGGTTGAAATAAGCATGTTTGAAACTCTTCACTGAAGTATTTCTCTTTTTTCTCCTATGCCTGGTGGTAGCCACAAGCAAATGATTGTAGCAAATGTAGACAATGGCGGGAATCTAAAGACGCAACATCTCTAGAAGTGAATGTCTGGCTTACCCCGCTGGGTCAACAACTGAGGCCAGCTGAAGTGAGGGAATCTAGAATGGGTAATTGAGGAGGAAGATAGTTGAATATATCCTTTGGGATAATGAATGGCCTTGGGCATTTATTGGTGTGGAAACTGGGACTTGTTCTACTAATCCTTGCACGTTAAGTATGTATAGAGATTGAAGAAGGCCACCACCTTGAAAACTCAGACAGTTTTGAGTTCGATTTCACGTGGGCATAAATGGGTATGAGCAATGTAAGTGGTGGTCTTCTTTACCCAGCCTCTTCATCTTGACCTCATCTCTGCTTCCAGCCATGGAAACACTTCATCAGAGTGTTTCACATGCATCTCAGTTCAAAATGCAATGACAGCATTGTGTTGTGCCTTGGTAATTAGACAGGCACAGCCTGGAAAAGAAGCTAACCTACAGACTCATAATGGGGGACAGCAGCTGATGTATGCCTGCTTTTCTATTTCAAACCTTAAGTGGATAATCTGAAACATATCCTACAACCTTCTCAGAAGATACAGGCAAAATTGAGTTCAGGTATTTACTGTAGTGATCAACTTCACTACAAATGCTTACTGGCTTTTCTACCTTTCCATTTCACTCTTCCCATCCCCTCATTCCAACTTTCTGGGATCATCTCAAGAACACAGATTTTTGTTTCAGGCTCTGCTTTTAAAGAGAACCCAAACTAAGTGTAGAAAGTATATACAGTGACTAGCCCCAATGACCCTTGTCTCTATCTTTGTAATCGTTTATTGCCTGTATGTCCTTATTAGAATGAAAGTTTCCTATAAGCATATTCATTGGCTGTTTTCCTCATGCCTAGAGTAGTGTCTGCACATAGAAGTTGTCTAAAAAAAAATTGTTGAATGAATTCTCAATTTGGAGATGACAACATTCTAGGGAAAGAGTGATCTAATAGTTTGCTGAGAAGATAAAGCTTTAGGCAGTCTGGCATGAAAAAAAAGATGTCATGTATCTTGATCCTTCTAGAAGTGGCCAAGGATGTAGCCAGAGCCAGAGCATATGGACCCAAAGGGGCTAGAATGATAAGGTCAAGGGTTTGCTCAGACATAAATTGTGTAGAAAGATCACTGAAGACCAAATGAGATGCACAGATACCCTAGGGAACACCTGTGTGGACTGGACAACCTGCCCTAGGCGTGAAAAAACCCAGTACTCAGAATTTAGTACCAAATCCACCAGAATTGGCTGATTACTGAGGGGGAAAAAATCCTACTCTTTCTTTTGTCTCACTTTTCTCATCTGTTAAATTACAAAGTGAGTATGATTAGACAAAGATTAGACTAACTTTTAGGAAGGTGTCTAGAAGAAGGTAAGTGACATGTAAGGGTTTGTTAAGTAAAATAAAATATATCTCACACACTTGCGCTGCGAACAGGTGCTTAACCCATTCTGTAAACAATACAATTTCTATCAAAAGGTCATCTATTTTTAATTAGGCTTTGCAAATAATGAACCAGTTTAATTAACTCTTACTTTGCTTCATTCTATTGAACTAAGTAAATATTACAGTTGGAAAGTCTGCAAAGTTTTATGTGAGCATTAATCTAATTACCAGATTTTTTTAAAATAGCATTTCAAATCTAGCATTTAACTTTTTTTTAAAAAGCAATATTTCTGGTAAAGTTGCTCTGGACAGCTAACTGGTTCACATTGAACATCCTCAGGGGAGGTGTATTCCCCTTCTAGGATTCAACATCTCCAAGTTATCATTTGAGGTGCTCCACTTGGAAGCTAGAGAGAGAGAGCGATAAGAGTCCTTGCTAATCTGATCATGAGGCAGCCTGTGTACTGCATGCCTGCAGTGCCACACAAAACTCCAGTTGCGAATGGGTTCTGATCACTGGGCAACGGGCTGGCAGTTTCCAACTGAGCCTTGCTGGAAGGATGAAGTCATGCTGAGAGAGAATGTTCATGTCATTAGTTATGGCTCAGATGGAGGTGAGCAAACAGATCTTTTAGTACTGTGTGATTGCTGCCAACATCTTGGCCTCTCACCTAAAGACACCTTTAAAAAAAGAAAACCACAGCAATAAATAGAATTTGACTCTATCTTAATGCTTCACTCCTGTACTTCCCCAAGGCCACTCAGTGGTTACAAAAAGATTCTGTAGGAAACCTACAGTAATAAAATTTGTGAAAAGGTCTGACTTTACAAGTGAAAAGAGTCCACCCCTGTATCCCTCTACCTGGAAGGTTTATAGCCTTTGAGCCTCACTTCAAAGCCCACAGTGATCTGCCATTAACCTCTATACTGAGCTAATTTTCTCCCTTTTCGTTCCAAATCATTTTATCACTATTGTCTTGGAATAGCTGAACATTTCCCCCTCATAAATGATCTTTTTAATACCCAGGCCCTGTGCGCCTTTCCAGCCTCATCTTTCATCAACCCCATTTGTGATCATTCCTCTCCTCACCTCTGAGGAGGTAATCTGTTTGAGCGTTGTCTGAACTTGCCATGGTGTGGTGCTTCGCACATCTGGGCCTTTGCATATAACGTTTCCTTTTCCTGAAAGGTTTGTCCCTCCACTTCTCTGTTTGTTATGTTGAGCTCATTTCTATTTGTCACTTGGGACTTAGGGAGAAGGTTCAGTTAGGAAAAGCCTCCCAACTCCTGACCTGAGGTCTGAAGGGTGAGTCTGTGTGTTCAGGTCTTTCACCTTCCACACAATGAATTAACTGTCTCTCAGAATAAGAGGGTGAATTCTGCCCCAAGCAGAACACGTCCTCTTTGTAAGTGTTTAATGACAAATGCAGTTGTGCAAACCAAAGAAGAGTTTAGAGGCAGACAAACAGACTAAAGCCTTTTTGATACACATTCTAAATGCCTGAACAATGATTGTCTTTACTGCTGGCTTCTAAATAAACACACCACCAAGGTTGGTATACAGCAGGTAGGTACAGATTATTGAACTATACCATACCAATTGATAAATGGCTGCCATCCTGATCCAGAGGGTCACTTTCCATCAAGCCTTGGCTGCCTGGGAACCTTGCCTTAGATACTTCCTAGAACTATACTGCAACTATAGAGTTAAAGCCTGGCCCAGCAGGGGGCCTTCCAGAATCCTACTCCAGAGTTCCTGCAGGTGTCAATCCTAATTGGTTAGTGACACATTAGTCACTGAAAAGTTTAAATATAACTTGCAAATCACCAAATTCATCCAAGTTCTGTAGGAGCAATTGCAGAGACTCTCTGTTGACAAGTATAATAACATACAAGGAGATAAGCCTGAATGTGACTGAAAATCAAATTTGCTGTTAGAAAAAATATTCAACGTAGCATCGTGTCATGAGCCAAAGGGATCCAAGAGTCATGTTCAAACTACCAAGGAAAGGCAGCTAGGGACTGGGGAAATGAGTGTTTTAAATTCAACATCTGAAATGGTTTAATTGAAATTATCAAGCAGGATAAATACCTTTCATCGTCAGACACTTTTATTTACTGCAGCAGTTCACATGTGTAGGTATTGAAGCACAGTTTGGTTTAGTATTTAATAACTTGTCAAATGCATACTGAGCTTTTGTGAATTCAGATGCATCTGGCATATGCAGGAGGTAATAATTACAGAGAATTTACAATTGAGGCAGTCCCATCATGGGAGTCATTGGCATAATTAAGGATAGTGATAAAAAATAGAAGAGGTGGAAGCAAGAGGCACACAAAGATTGTAAAGACCATGCTCAATCACACAATACTGCCTTCTGACTGTTGGAGGTGCCTAACAGACAATATTGTGTCAGTCGTTGTGTTATTTATGAGAAATACAAGGAAATCTGCAAGAAATATACCAGAAATGAATAAAATGCAGCAATAACACATGGACACACAGAGAAATACATTGATCAAAAAATGTTCCAGAACCCACATTTATTTAGCTAGACTCTACATTGGTGAGGTAGAAGGGAAATTAGAATAGTACACTAGAGGAATTCTTACCCCAGAACATCCTTTTCTAAGAATTGGAGTCAGGAAAAAGAATTAGAGTGGTGAAGACAGAAAGTGACGTTCAGAGCCCAAGTGGATGTGTCATTTCCATGAAGAGATATTGAGATCCTACTATGTGCCAGGCAGTTCATTTAGCAGCATGAACTTGTCCCTCAAGAATCCACAATTTAGTGGAAAACACAGAGCTACACAAATCCTTATAATCCAGTTCAGGCTATAATGAGCAAGGCAATAGAGAGCTATGAAGATACACAGAAGAGAGTCATTGATTCTGACTGATAAATACTAGGCAAAAGGGACATTTTGAGTTTAGATAGGGACAAATGATAAGGGGCCCTACTGACCCAGAAGGCAATGTATGATTCAGTGCTGTAAAATCATTTTCTTGAAGTGATGGTGAACTACCCAGTCATACACAAAACCTACATGAACCTCGGAAGGCTTAAAGAAAGCTTTTTGTGGCTCACACCATAAGAAACAAATCAAAGTGAACTTCAGAGAATGTCTGCAATATTTTAAAACAAAATGTCATCCAGTGACCAAGTTACTTTTTGACCACAGTTCCTATCTCAGCAACATGTGCCTGGCAACACCCCTTCAGAACTTATCTCCACCAAGTGAGAAATGGTATCTGTGGCACTGGGGGCTGCACAGGAAAGAGTGGGATGATGAGAGAAAGGATGGAACTGCAGCCTCTTCATCAGGGAGACGTCATTATGGGAGGGAAAAATAAGGGAAACTTAAGAGACACCTGGGCTCTGGCAGCAGACAAAGCTCAGACCAAGTCGTCTAATTCTTTAGTCACTATCTATGTATGGCTATTTAAATTTAAATCAATTAAACTTGAATAAAATTAAAATACCATTTCCTCACTTGTATTAACCACAATTCAAGTGCCCAATAGCCACAGTGGCTAGCAGCTACTGTATGAATCAACACAGATATAGTACATTTCCATCATTGTAGAAAGTTCTATTGCAAAACAGTGGCTTAAAACTACAAGCATATTCACAATGGAAAACACATGAAAACAACCATGCTGCCCATCAAAACTGGACTGAATTTTAAAAATGTGGTACAGATACATGATGGAATATTAGGCAGCCATAAAGAAGGACAAACATATGGACTTTACAGCAACATGGATGGATTTGGAGTCTATCATACTCGGTGATCTAGCACAGAAACAAAGAACTGAGTTCCACATGTTCTCACTCATAAGTGGACCCTGAACACCTATGATAATACTACAAGAAAGGGATTGGCAGTACCAGGACACGGCGGGGCGGGGGGAAGACACATAATATCAATAAAAGTGCTTGATCCTAATTCAGGCAACGTGACGGCCAATGGGATGCCCAAAACATCCCCTGTACCTAAACCACTTATGCATGCAATCCTATCTGGTGCCCCACAACTTTAAAATTAAACTAAACTAAATTTTTTAAAAAACTACAAGTAAAAGAAAAGATTATTAAAGAAAGGATAAGTAGAAGGTAAAAATGAGGGGCGGAGCTTAAGATGGCAACCGGACCCGTCAGACTGTGAGAGTCTCCGCAAAAGCAAGTGTCCATAAAGATGCTCTGTGTGAGTAGGCATGTGTTGGTGGGAGACTGAAAGTCCGTCTGAGGGGAGACTCGGGTTCATGCACCTGGGGCCCCCACCACTCTGAGACTGGAGCATGGGCACTGCAAGCCCCCACCACTCTGAGATTGGAGCATGGGTACTGTGTTCGTGGGATTCTCCTGAGAAGAACCTGCCGAATCCAGCTGATTCTCATCACCTGGCGCCTGGCCCACACCATCACCTGTTATAGCAGATCAGCTGGAGCCCCAGATCTGATCAGTGGAGAGAGAGGGTGGAAGAGAGCCGGAGAGGAGCCCCATGGCTGGTGAGGAGATGCTGAGTGCAGCCATTTTCTTGCCCTGCCCAGCTCTGTGCTGCCTCCAACTTGGGACCTAAGGTCATCTCATCAAACTGGGAGAGGCAGAAGCCCCTCCCCCACGCTGGATCAGACACAGGTCAGAACTGAGTGGCAGACTTGACAGGCAGTAAGTTGGGTGAGTCCAGATCTGATTCACCCTCCTCCCACAGTAGTCCTGGGGCATCTGACCCAAGCTGTGACCACATCAGCCTGTGCTGAGAGCTAGAGATCAGAGCTGAAAGGATGTTGGACTTACAGGAATGACCTCAGAGTGAGCTTGGTTCCTTGTTTTTATTTATTTTATTTTATTTTGTCTGTTTTTTGTTTTTTTTGTTTTAGTTTTTTTCCCTTTCTTTTGTTTTTGATAACATTTTCATACTTGCTTTGTTTCTGTTATTTTACTGATTTTTTTCTTTTCTTTAGACTTCCTGCTTGTGTATGGGAAGAGTGTATCAATAGGGAGGTTTTTGTTGGATTGTGGGTCTGTATGATTATCTGTATGTTTTCGTTTAGTTTTTTTTTTAACTCTTTTCTGACTTTGTGTCTCTTTTCATTTCTTAGTTGGTAGGTCTGTCTGTTTTCCCTCTTACACTTCTCTCTCTCCACCTTCCTCTTGCCCCCCCCTTCATTTTTCCATTCTTTTTCCTTTTTCTTAACTCATTTTGCTTCCAGGAAGCAAACCTATACCCCCATTGCATGGACAGATTGTAAGGCAGTGGGAAGTGGGTTCCAGCCAGGGTGCCCATACACCTGTTGGTGGATACTGGGATCTGCAGATAGGTTTTGATTCACAGCTCCCCCCTCAATTAAATCTCAAAACTGCAAAAAGTAAGGGCCCCATCCCACAGTCCAGCTTCAGAATTGAACAAAGCTAGAGGATCCACATAAGGAAAAATAGGAGACTGAGCAAACAGAAGTAAAAGCAACCCCACCATCCCTGAACAATAGAATGAAAGAAGAGGAAAAATAGTGTGTGTGCATGTTTCGGGGGGGAATCTACACAAATGAAGAAAAAGCAAAAGAAGACTATGGGTCTCACACAGACCGCTAAGAGATTAGACACTGAGAAAACAGACTTCAGAACACAAACAATGATGAGCCCCCAGAATGACTGGTCTCAAACTGCAAACCTAGATATCAAGACATTAATAGAGAGAATAAATAGAATTGAGGAGAGACAAAAGGAAAATATGAAGGAGTTAATAACTGAGATAACCACAGTAAAGAATACAGTGAATGAAATAAATAACAAACTGATAGCATGGAAAGCAAAATTAGCCAAGCAGAAGAAAGAATCTCAAGCTTGTGAACCAAAATATAGAACTAACCCAAACTGTTAAAAACATAGAAAAGAAGCTTAAAAAGACAGAACATAACCTTCAAAAGATGAGTGATTACTTCAAGAGGCCGAACCTAAGAGTAATTGGACTTCCTGAGGCAGAAAGAGAGACAGAGATCACCCTGGAATAAACATTCCATAATATTATTTAAGAAAACTTCCCTCATCTCATCAATGATGCAACCATTCAAACACAAGAGATTCAGAGAACCCCTGCAAGACAACAAATGAGAAGACCAACTCCTAGACAGAGAGAAATTCACCTAAACAAAGTAGGTATAAAAGAAAAATCCTAAAGGCAGCAAGAGAAAAAGGTCAGACTACCTACCAGGAAGACCAATCAGAATAGCAGCAGTTTTATCTACAGAAACACTCCAGGCTAGGAGAGCTTGGAGCCCAGTCTTCAAAGTTCTCAAAGATAAATAATTTCAACCAAGAATAACCTACCTAGCTAAGCTAAGCTTCATCAGTGAGGGAGAATTAAAACCCTTCTCAGACATTCAATCCCTAAGAACTTATGCTGCCTGTAGACCAGCTCTACAAGAAACACTTAAGAAAGTATTAAACACAGAAGAAAGGAAAAAAAGAACAACAATGTTCTTCACAAGAGTGCAGGAAAAAGATTAAAAACACACATGAATCAAACCAAAAATCAAAAGAAAGACAACAAACAGACAGGAACAACAATACTATAAGAACCTCATGACAGGGATAAACTCACATTTCAATAATTACCCTGAATGTGAATGGACTAAATGCACCACTGAAAAGGCATAGAATGGTAAAATGGATAAAATATCATGAGGCAACAATATATTGTTTCCAAGAGACTCATCTCACCAGAACAGACAGTAACAGACTCAAAGTAAGAGGATGGGAAGAAAAATTTCAGGTGAATGGAACACAAAAGAAAGCAGGAGTTGTGATCTTAATATCAGACAAAATACCCTTTAAGCTATCAAAAATTTTAAAAGATACAGAAAGTCACTATATAATGATAAAAGGTTCAATCCATCAACAAGAAATATCCATCCTCAACATATATGCAGCCAACATAGGAGCACCAACTTTCATAAAGCAGTTTCTAGGCAAACTTAAAAAAGAGATTGACTCTAACACTATCATAGCTGGAGACTTTAACACCCCACTCACAACCTTAGACAGATCATCAAGACAAAAAATCAGCAAGGAGATCCAGAACCTCAATGTGACTCTTGACTAATAACCACAGACTATACATTCCACTCATAATTACATGGAGCATACTGTAAGATCAACTGCATCCTTGGCCATAAATCAAGCATAAGAAAATTTCATAAGATTTAAATTTTGCCCTGCACCTTCTCACAGTGGACTAAAAATAAATATCAACACCAACAAAGTTCCACCAAAACCCACAAAGACATGGACACCAAACAACGTGATGCTAAGCAACTCCTGGGTCAACATGGAAATCAAAATAGAGATTAAAAGATACTGGGACAAATGAAAATGAAGAAACATCTTACCAAAACCTCTAGGATGCTATGAAAGCAGTAGTAAGAGGGGAATTCATATCTCTACATCATGAAGAAAATGGAAAGATCACAAGTTAACAACCTAACAAGTCACCTAAGGAAGGTGGAAAAGCAAGACCACCAAAACTCTAACTTAAGCAGAAGAATCCAGATCACCAAAATAAAAGCCCAAATTCAGGACATAGAAGAAAAAAAGATAATACAAAAAAAAAAATTCAATGAAACAAAAAGCTAGTTCTTTGAAAGGATAAACAAGATTGATGGTCCCCTAGCTATACTGTCCAAGAAAACAAGAGGAAAAGCCCAAATACACTCAATCAGAAACACAAAAGATGAAGTCACAACTGAACTTGAAGAAATACAAAAGATTATCAAAGACTGCTATGTACACTTGTATGGAAACAAACTTGAAAACCTAAAGGAAATGGAGGATTTTCTGACATCACAGAAACTCCCAGGTAGAAACAAGAAGAAACTAAGACCCTAAATAGACCAATAACAATCCAGAAAATTGACTCTGTCATAGGAAACTACCTACAAAAAAAAAAAAAAAAGCCCTGGACCAGATGGCTTTCCAGCAAAATTCTACAAAACATACAAAGAGTAACTCATACCAATCCTATTGAAAGTATTCCAGGTGATGGAGAAACATGGAACTCTCCCCAAATCATTTTATGAAGCTAACATCACATTGATACCCAAACCAGGTAAAGATCCAACAAAGAAAGAGAGCTGTAGGCCAATATCCTTGATGAACGTAGATGCTAAAATTCTCAGCAAGATCCTAGCAATCCAGATTCAGCAACACATATCAAAAATCATCCACCATGACCAAGTAGGCTTCATCCCTGGAATGCAAGGCTGGTTCAACATTCATAAGACCATAAACATAATTAAATACATCAACAGACGTAAAATCAAAAACCACATGATTATATCATTAGATGCAGACAAAGCTTCTGATAAAATCCAGCACTTCTTCTTGATAAAAACCCTAGAACATCTAGGCACAGATGGAACATCCCTCAAAATAATAAGAGCCATTTATGAGAAACCCATAGCCAGCATACTGCAAAACAGATAGAAATTGAAACCTTTTCTCCTGAAAACTGGAACAAGACAAAGATGCCCACCCTCATCCCTCCTGTTCAACATGGTTTTGGAATTTCTAGCTAGAGCAATCAGAGAAGAAAAGGTGATCAGGGTTATCCAAATAGGACAAGAGTTATCCCTCTTTGCAGATGACATGATTCTATACCTCGAAAATCCAAGAGAATCTGTCAAAAACCCCCTTGCTCTGATAAAGGACTTTGGCAAAGTCTCAGGGTATAAAATACCCAAAATAAACAAACAGAACCCCGAATAAAAGCATAATTCCATTCACAATAGCCACACACAAAAAATGAAATACCTTGGCATATTCATAACCAGAGACATGAAAGACCTTTAACAATAAAAGTTATAAAACACTGCTCAAAGAAATCAAAGATGAAACAAATAAGTGAAAAAACATCCCATGCTCATGGACTGGAAGAATCAAGATTGTTAAGATGTCCATTCTACCTAAGGCAATCTACAGATTTTATGCAATATCCATCAAATTACCAGCAACATTCTTCTCGGACCTAGAAACAATAATACAGGAATTCATATGGAAACACAGATGAACACAGATAGCCAAAACAATCCTCAGCAAAAAACAAACAAACAAAAAACAAATCAGGAGGTATCACACTTCCAGACTTTAAACTTTATTATAAAGCTACAATAATCAAAACAGCCTGGTATTGGTAGAAGAACAGGCATATAGACCAATGGAATAGAACTGAGATTCCAGAAGCAAAACCTGTTTTTCAACCAAGTCATCTCCTCCACCACCAATCACTGGGGAGAGGAGAACCTATTTAGTAAATGGTGCTGGGAAAACTGACTGACCACATGCAAAAAATTGAAACAGAACCCCTACCTATCCCCATTCACAAAAGTCAACTCTAAATGGTTCAGAGACCTAAATGTAAAACCTCAAATTATAAGAACCTTAGAAAAAGCAGGAGACACTCTTATGGAAATTGAACTGGCAACCAATTCCTGATCAAAATCTCAACTGCCTATGCCATAAGAGATAAATAGATAAGTGGGACCTCATCAAACTGACAAGTTTCTGAAAAGCCAGAGAAACCATCAAGAGAGCAGGGAGACAGCCCACAGACTTTGAAAAAATATTTACCAACTCTATGTCTGACAAAGGCCTAACATCTAGGATCTACAAGGAACTCAGAAGTGCTGGAAAGAAAAAAACAAACAGCCCCATTACAAAGTGGGCAAAAGATATGAATAGACACTTCTCAAAAGAAGACATACAAAACCGGGCTCGGTGGCTCAGCCTGTAATCCCGCGCCTTTGGGAGGCTGAGGTGAGTGGATTGCCTGAGCCCACGGGTTCGAGACCCGCCCGGGCAGGCGAGACCTCATCTCTACAATAAATCAAAAAATTAGCCGGGCGTGGTAGCGCGCCTGTAATTCTGGCTACTCGGAAAGCTGAGGAGGAAGGATTGCCGGAGCCCAGCAGGTCGAGGCTGCGGTGGCCGGGAGCGGCCACTGCACTCCAGTCTGGGCGACAGAGTGAGACTCCAACTCAAAAAAAAAAAAGAAGACATACAAACAGCTAACAGATACATGAAAAAATGTTCAGCCTCACTAGTCATCAAAGAAATGCAAATTAAAACTACACTGAGATACCACCTAACTCCAGTCAGAATGGCCATCATCAATAACTCAAAAAATAACAGATGCTGGAGAGGATGTGGTGAAAAGGGAACACTTCTACACTGTTGGTGGGAGTGTAAACTAGTACAGCCTCTGTGGAAAACAGTGTGGCAATTCCTAAAAGTTCTAAAAATTGACCTTCCATATGACCCTGCAATCCCCCTACTGGGAATATACCTGGTAGAACTCAAATCACTCTATAAAAAAGATACCTGCACAAGTATGTTTATTGCAGCATTGTTCACAATAGCAAGAACATAGAACCAACTGTGCTGCCCATCAAAATAGGATTGAACTTTAAAAATGTGGTACATATACACAGTGGAATATTACACAGCCATAAAGAAGAAGAAAGTCAGCTGGGCTTGGTGGCTCAGCCTATAATCCCAGCACTTTGGAAGGCTGAGGTGAGTGGATTGCCTGTTCAAGATCCACCTGGGCAACTTGGTGAGACCTCATCTCTACAATAAATCAAACATTAGCCGGGCATGGTAGCATGTGCCTGTAGTTCCAGTTCAAGCTACTTGGAAGGCTGAGGTCGAAGGATTGCCGGAGCCCAGCAGGTTGAGGCTGCAGTGGCCGGGAGCAGCCACTGCACTCCTGCCTGGGTGACAGAGTGAGACTCCAACTCAAAAAAAA